>NC_052618.1:40507132-40647881 GCF_016545825.1 Eucalyptus grandis
TCTCGGTTGAAATTGGCTGTATAATTTGTCATCATCATTCCCATCTATCGAATTAAATCCCCAATCATGAGGATCACTTGGGATATTCGCAAGGGTTTCTTCGCCACCCCTTACGAGCAATTCCCAAACTTTCCATTTTTCGCAAAAAGATATATTCATTTCATATCATTTGTCCTAAGAAAATCATCGACATAGTTCAATGGAGTACCGCCCCTTTTAAAGCACGATACAACTTATAAATAAAAGAGAGCTTTTGAACTCTTACAGATCTCGTGATCTTCAATGATTTCTTCCTCTTTGCTGATGATCAAACACCTTGAGGACTAGATGGAGGAGAATGACGCCGCGAGAATGTATGCGTCTGGCGCCGTTGATTTGAGACACTTCTTCCAAGGAGATCGAAGTGCGTAGGGCCCCTCACTCATTCGCCGGGTCCTACATCCTCAAAGACTTTCTTGGAAGACCTACATCTTTCTTAGTCTTTGAAAAGATTCCTTGCTTGACTTTCCCAAGAAAGATGACAACTTTTCAAGATTAAATAAGAGAGGAAAACAGAATGGAAGATTGATGCTTTTAGGTTTTGGAGTTAAACAAGAGAAACCGACTGAGTGTAAGACAAGCTTGAAAGGAGTGAGATATCAAACGTCGTAATGGAAAGTGAAAAGATGCCTTTTAAAAAATAATCGCCTTTTCGAAAATGGTCATCTCAAAATAACTCATTTTTCAAAAGAAAACGTTGCAATAATCTCGCCAATTAAAGATAGCTGCCGAGACAACAATAATCGATACGGTTGATGAACGTACTTTCCAAGATGAGATTAGAGAGAGAATAACTTACAACAAAAGTCTTTAAGCCAAAGTCTTATTTGTCCGAGTGTCCGAGAGTCTCTAGACTTTAACTTCTTCAAACCTCAAAATGTTGAGTCCGGGAATGTATAATTTCAAATTGATTTTTCTCCAAAGGCTTTAAATATATCCGCCATTGGTTCTTTGAGTCAACAAATTGAATCGTAATTTCTCCATTTTGAATATGATCTCTAATGAAATGATGTCGAATCTCTATATGCTTTGCCTTGAGTGAAGAATTGATTTTTAGTGAGATTGATTACGTTGGTGTTGTCACATTTAATCTCCGTGCATGAATCTTCAATTCCAAAGTCTTTTAGCTGTTGTTTTATCCACATAATTTGTGAACAATAACTTCCGAGAGCTACATATTCAGCTTCCCGCCAGCAGAGCTACCGTACTTGCTTCCTTGAAAATCAAGACACCTGCCCCGCTCTAAGTAGTTGATGTGTACCACATGTGCTCTTTCTATTAATTTCGCATCCGCTAAGTTCAAGGCTGAGATCCAAAGAAAAGCAAAGTCTCCCCTTTAGGATACGTGAGACCAAAGCTTGAAGTTGATGCAATATATTTGATAATACGCTTTGCATTTAAATGAGATTCTTTAGGGTCCGTTTGAAATCCGACACAAATGCAAACACTAAACAAAATATCAGTCTAGAAGCGTAAGATAAAGAAGTGAACCGATGATACCCCGTATAACTTTTGGTCAACTTTATTTCCTCCTTCATCTTTTTGTCTATTTTCAAGGAACTTGACATTGGTATATCGGCCTTTTTGCAATTGTCCAGTCCAAAATTTTGACAATATCATTAGCATATTTTTTTTGATGAATAAAAGTTCCTTCCTTCAGCTTGTTTCACTTGAAGTTCAAGAAAGAAGGTTAACTCACCCATCATGCTCATTTTAAATTCATCCTGCATAGTCTTAGAGAATTTCTTGCACAGACTTTCATTAGATGATCCAAAAATAATATCATCGACATATATTTGAACAAGTAGAAAACTCTTGCTTTCTCTTTTAATAAAAAGAGTAGTGTCTACTTTACCTTATCAAAACCATTTTCAATTAAAAACTTACTCAACCCGTCGTACCAAGCTCGAGGTGCTTGTTTTAGGCCATATAAAGCCTTTTTGAGTTTGAATACCGAGTCCGTTTCCTTGGGTCTTCAAACCAGGTGGTTGTTCCACATAGACTTCCTCATGAATGAATCCATTTAGGAATGCACTTTGACATCCATTTGGAATAACTTGAAATTCTTATAACAAGCAAAAGCAAGTAATAATCGAATTGCTTCTAACCTTGCATGTGCGTAAGTCTCATCATAGTCTATCCTCTTCTTGTGTGTATCCTTGGCACGAGTATTGCCTTGTTTTTATGACTTTTCCTTTCTTGTTCATCTTGTTCCCGAAAAACCCATTTAGCTCCATAATGCATTTACCTTTCTATTAGGGTTTAGAGTCACCCTGACATCATTAATATTGAATTGTCCGAGCTCTTCTTGCATAGTTTCAATCCAGCTTTCATCGAGATAAAGCTTCTACATGCTTTTGGGTTCTATTTCGTAAATAAAAGCCACGGCACTAGACTCTTCGCGCATTTTGGATCTTGTGCGAATTCCTTCATTGATGTCGCCAATAATAAGATCTATGGGATGACTAGACTTATGTTTCCAATTCTTTGGTTAATTTGTCGATTGATGGTCATTTCCTTCACTTGAATCTTCAACAGTCACTTGTTGGCCGGGTCCTTCAAAGTCCGAGCTATTTCCCGAGATTTAGACTTTGTAGAGTCCTGGAGCAGTCTGCATTCTTCAAGATGAGTCCGAATGGATTCATTTTGCATAGAATCTTGGAATTTAACATTCATTGATTCTTCCCTTTTTTGAGTCTTCTTGTTGTAGACTCGTACGCTTTGCTTGTAGTTGAATATCCAAGGAAGATGCCTTCATCCGACTTTTCTTCAAACTTACCAACGATCATTTGCATTTTTCAGTATAAAGCATTTGCATCCGAATACATGAAAATATGAAACAATAGGCTTCTTTTCTTTGAATAGTTCATAAAGGGGTTTTTTCCGAATAGGTTTTAGAAAACTCTATTAATAATATAACATGCTGTAGAAACCGGCCACCAAAACGTGAAGAGATATTGCTTTCTATTAAAAGAGTTCTAGCCATTTCTTGAAGAAATCTATTCTTCCTTTCCACAACTCCGTTTTGCTCTGGAGTATATGGAGAGGAGAATACATGCTGAAAACTATATTCATCACAGAATTTTGTAAAATCATGATTTTCAAATTCACCTGATCTGTTCTTATACTCGAGATAACATACAATTTCTCATTTTGAACCTTTTTAGCAAACTTTTCAAAGTAAGAGAAAGTTTTAGACTTACTTGCCAAGGAATATACCCAGTAAATTGTGAGTAATCATCCACAATTACTAGGCGGCATTTCTTACCTCCAATGTGTTCCGGTTGGTCCAAAAGATCCATATGCGTGCCGGACACGGTTAGTGGAAACTTGATTTATTGGTTTAAAAGAATTTCTTACATGCTTTCCCAATATACATGGTGTACATAGATCGTACTTTGGTATGATAAATTGGGTAGATCGCAAAACAAGCTTCTTTTCTTAGATTTTGGCTATTTGCTTCATATTGACGTGCCCCAAGCTTTTCGTGCCATAAGTTTGCTTTGTCTTGGATTGAGATTAGACATTATGATTCATCCGGTTTCACATCCAAGAGGTAGATATTTCCATGTCTTCGACCCATGAATGACTCGAGTAGAATCTTTACTAATTCCGAACATATTCCCTCTTGAAAGTTGATTTGGAAACCAGTATCACATAGTCGACTAATACTTAGCAAATTGTAATTAAGCCCTTCCACTAAGGAACATTGCCGATTGTGAGATTTCCAATCTTTGCGGTCCAAATCCCACAATTTTTCCTTTGTTGTTTCCTCCAAAAGAGACTTTTCCACCATTTACTCGAACAAGCTTTATGAAGTAATTTGAGTCTCCTATCATGTGTCTTGAGCATCCACTATCCAGATACCATTTTACCTTTTTTTTTATAGTGACCTGCATTTAAAAAGAAACTCAAACCTTCTTGGTACCCATATTTTCTTGGGTCCATTGTTAATATAATATGCTGCTTTTGCCCATACCTTTACCTTGAGGTTTCCAAATCATAGGACATTTTTCAAAATGATCCGCACTATTGCACTTTGAGCATCCGAGAGCATTGCGACCTACTGGTTTTACAAAGATCCTTTTAAAATGATTTTTGTAAGCATCTCTTGGGGTCTTTTTGTTTGATTCTTTCCTTCACTTTAGGAAAATCAATTAAAGGAATGGTTTCAGCGAGTCATTCCCAAACCAGATTTATTGAAATAAGGTTTTTGAACAGTAGAGAATTTTTCCAGTTTCTCGAGATCCTATAGAAAATCTTTTGGAAATATTTGAGATATCACTTTTCAAGAATGCATTTTCTTTTAAAAGATTATCTTCACTTTAAGAGAAGAAACATTCTTGTCTAAACATTTCACTTTTCTTTCAAAATATTTTCCTGTTGTTTTAGAGCAGAATTTTCCTTCTTGAGTTCGAAATTCTTTAAAAGAAGTCTTAAGACTAAAACACAATTCATCAATGTATTTTGAAACTTTTTAATAGAGACTTTGAAGTTACTTACCTCAAATTGAGTTCGGAAATTCTTTTAAGAGAAGTCTTAAGACTAAAACACAATTCATCAATGTATTTTGAAACTTTAATAGAGACTTTGAAGTTACTTACCTCAACCCGCTTCGAATCAACTGTCTCGGAATTTGAATCTCAATCCGATTGTGCCATCAGTCATATATTGGCATAATCATCATCACTTTCTTCATACTCTATATCACCCGAGGTTTCGGCTTTAGAGCTGATTTTTAATATTTCCTTTCTTCTTCCTCGAAGAGGACAAAGTTGGGTTGATGTGTCCCTTTTCTTACATTCAAAGCATACTATATCTTTGTTTGATTCATCATCCTCAATGCAGACTTAGTCTGTTTTTGAAAACTTTGTTTCTTTGGATTGAATTTTCTTCCTTTTGCTCAAAGCTTTCAATCTTCTTATCATGAGCAGCAAATTCCTCATCATCCATACCGTCTTGTAAGTACGTAATATCGTAATCATCATTAGATTTTAATGCAATGGATTTCTTACCTTTAGGGTTCGTCTTCATTGATTCATTCCACTTCATAAGACCGAAGAGTTCCAACCAACTCATCAATAGATAGTGGCATGATTCTTTGGGTCTCTCTGATTGAGATCTTTATGTGATTCAAATCCTTGGAGAGTCCATGCAGTAGCTTGTTTACCTTCATGGGATCAGAAATTGGTTGACATTGATTTTCAAGACCATTCACAATTTCGTAAACGACTAAACATATCAGGTTATAGATTCTCCGATTTCATTTTGAAGGCTTCCATATTGACCGAGGAGAATGTTGATTCTAGTCTCTTTCACTGATCGGTTCCTTCATAGGTAATATGTAATCTAACCAGAGACTTCTTTACCGTAACACAAGAAGATATTCTGTTATATTCAAGGAGATAAAGCACAATATAAAGAATAAATTGCTTTTGCATCAAGAGCTTGTCTCTTGATTATCTCTTCCGAGTCATTTCTAAACTCAACAGCATTTTTTCCTCTTTCTAAGACAGATGCGGCTTTAGGAATGATTTTCTACAACGTTCCATTCCAAAGGATCCTTTGATCTTAGGAACGCTTTCATCTTATTTTTTCCATATGTTGTAATCCTTTCCATCAAAGTACAGGCGGTGTGGTATTGCTTTGCCCTTCTACTCAGCCCCGGAGCCAACATACTAGCCATGGATATTTAACTCAAGTAAAACACTTCAAACAAAGTGAGTACATAGGCTCGATACTAATTGAGATAGCTAGTATAAGCACACCTAGAGGGGTGAATAGGTGCACAAACAATTTCTCGAGATACGAAGCGATTCTAGGTAAACGGTAGAAAAGAAGTTCTCTTCCGATTAATAAAATACAATCAAAGTAAAGTAAAGAATAAGGAAGAAAATTGAACACAAGGTTTATAGTGGTTCGGCATTCAAGCCTACGTCCACTCTTCCGCACCGACAGCCCATCGACTGGATTTCACTATGAACAAAAGAGAAGTTACATTAAACTTTTCCTTGATTCCACAAAGTGTAGATGTTCTACCACACTTCCTAAAGGTTTCTCACGAATATAGACTCTCTTTTGTTTATAAGATTTCGCTCAACAAATGAATTGACTAAGAATAAGGAGTTTCAAAACTTTGGAATTCTTCTATCGTGCACACTCTTGAACAACTCGAACGTCTTCCTTATATACTCCTTCATGCCATCATACCCGTTAGCACTTACCAAAGGAATTCCTCCAATCTATCCGTTGACGGAATCAATTGAAGATCATTCGAGCTATTAAAGGAACATGTCAATAGCTCATCAATCCGTTCGCCCATACAATCAAGATCTCTACATTTCCATAAGTAGAACTTTCCAAGTATACTTTGCCAATCATCGGATCCTTAATTTTCGAATCAATTATGATCAAATAAATGATTCTATTATGTTATATCTAGCCAAGAGATCTTCTCAAGCCGATAAGGTCACATCCTTAATGAAACATCCAGTTAGCCTTTCTTCAACGGATTAAAACTGTCAATGAGGATAGACTTTGAGTCTTGAGTCTCGGCCGTCCCAGGTCTTGGGACTTTAAATAGCGTAGTCATAAGCCTTCGCACTGGGCGATGGAAACGTTTTGTCAACTTCAAAACACTTCAAGAGGATTTCTCCAACATCAAGAAGTTCATAGCGCAAGATCTTCAAGTCATTTGCTTGGAAATGACTAATTTCAAGGCAAAAAGCAGCCGACCACATCCTTTTCAATTCCTTGACCAGGGGATCCCACGTGCCCATGATTTCAAATCCCATCAATTCAGCTGTATACTTTTCAATTCACTATTTCAGCTTGTAAACTTCACCTTTGGACCCACAACATATATTTGCTTTTATAACAATATTTTTCTTTTTTATTTTGTTTTATCTCTTCTGTGAAGTTCTAGGAAAAAAGGGTGGAACGGCTGTTCAGTCCATTAGAATCTTGCCAGCACCTTCCTTTGCCTTTTCAGTAACTCAATATGACGCGCTAATTTTCACTGAGGTGTCTATAGTTTATCATAGTTTATAAAATAATAAAGATCTTGCCGAGCTGGCAGCTCAATTTTCCCTCCTATAAATTTGCTTGCACTTCGCACTGGCTAGTGTAAGCCCAGAACTTACACTTCTCCTCAAACACGCATAAAAATCTCTTTGTGGCTTATTTTGAATCCTCCTTCTAATTTCCGATGGCATCATTCTCGTAAAAAGGGGCTTAGTATTTGGTCTTCTTGTGGTAAAAAAAAAAGAAAAAGAGAGCTTTTGGGTCCGAATTACGGTGATGGAGTTGCAACCGAGAGTGAGCTCAATTGTTGCCACAAGGCTGTGGAAGATTGTGAAAATCGCTTTTGTAATGATCAGGAAAGGATTGATGTCCAAGAGAAATTTCATCAGTGACATGACCGACGGGGCGAGGGACAGGAAGCTCGTGAGAGACTCACGGAGGAGTCTCAGCTTCAATCACTATAATCCCTCAAAGAAAATGCGCCGGATCGGCTCACCGGGTACGAGTACGAGTTCTCCTGCAGCAACAGCCCAAACCCGGTCATCATCCACTCGGCAAAGAACAAGAGCCAACGCTTTCCCTGCATGAGGCTCCCTAAAGTTATTGAAGACTTTGTGGAGGACGAGCCTGTGTGCCCTGAGACGCTCGTTTTCGTGGCGAAGACTCCTGAGTACACGTTCAACATCCAGATCGAGCGAAGCAGCCCGCTCAAGTCCCCCTACTCAGTGAGGGTCTCTAATTACTCTAATTACTCATCAGATGACGAGGGTGATGGAAAATATGGGCAAGTGGACCACAAGGCTGACGAATTCATCAGCAGGTTTTATGACCAACTGCGGAAGCAAATTATTTACTAATGGGTCAAGCTCAAGTTCCAAATCCTGCTTTAAATTACATGGGTTGTGTGGATCAGGCTCACAAGTCATCCATCATATTTGCAATCATTTTCATGGTAACCCACTTAGGATATCAAAAGAAAGAAAATTAGACCTATCTTTTTTAATGTTGGGCTTCGGTTTGTTAATGCTATCCGCTCTGAAATGTGTCAAGTCTTGATTTTTCTTTTTCATCAGGGGACTTCAGTTTTTCTTCTGTATTTCACATGACTGTCCAAAGCTCCTTGATCATAAATGGAGCATGTATAAATGGCAAAGCCAACAAATTTATGTACAACAGTGTGGAACCATTGGGTATATTTCTGTTTTGTTTATTACTGAATTTATGATACACTCATGATGATTAATAAGTGCATGATAATCCTTTTATGGTGGATGCTAGTGGACCCTTTTATATTGAAAAAAAAGTGCTTCTGGTTCTGGTTCTGTTTTTTCACATTTTGATTTTCCTTTTGAGGCCCCTGAGCCCTTCACTTCACTAGCATTTCTCAATTTTATTTTACCGCATCTTCGGATGCATCCTGAGGTGAAGTTGCCCTCGAATTGCTTCCCCATAGCCGCATCGGAGGATTTAAGTGGATTGAAATCTGTGCTATTGGCACATCGGAATCATGAGCTGCATGCTTCTTCAATTAGTTCCCTTCCTACGGAAACTATGATTTCTTTTTCTCAATGGAAAGACAACTCCACTGGCTCATGTAATAAATTTACCGAGATCAGCACAAGAAGTTGCAATGACACAACAACCTGTTCAGCTATGAGAAATGCTGAGATATGAGATGACACCATTAAGAAATCGTGAAAAAAAAGGACAAAAATAGGAGAATTCCAAAGTATTTCTATCCTATGTTGACGTGTGCTTGACCCAAGTAGCACAGGACAATGCACCGCAGACAAGTCAAGATCAAATTACTACAAAGGACTAGTGACACTTTCCTCCATTTAATTTTCCTTAATGAAAAAATTTGCATGCAGTGTTCTTCAACTTTACTTTCTAAACCCACTAAATGTGAAGGTGATCATGCATGGATTCTCAAGGAATAAAGCTAAACAACCAGTAATCAAAACAATAAACAAATAAAGCAGTAATAGAGCAAAATCAAATACAATGTGCGAAATTCCATAGGGATAATTATCAAATCAATCATAAATCTATTGTATGGATACCAATTCAATCATAAATTTTTTAATATTACCGATATAATCCTAAACTTTCGCATGAAATTCCAATATAGTATTTTGGATGAATTGCTGTAGGAAATAACCGATGTTGCAATTTATAAGTTGTTCATGTTAGTGTACCACGTACGATAGCCGATGATAATTGATTGTCAAGTCTAGTAGACTAGGTAATAGATGCTGATTTAAATGCAGTGACTCTTTTTTTTTTGCTGGAAAATAAATTTCAGGGAATCTAATCCTACTTTAGAAACTCTAATAGATGCTTAAGTAATCTAAAATGCAAGGATGTGACCTTATATAAATAAAAATTTTGGTAGGAAACAAATTCCAAATTATTGAAAATATGTGAAAATAATTATTGAAAAAAAAAAATAGGTGTCAACAACATGCTTCATTTGGTCCTCCAATTCTTGGGCAAGGCTTCAAACAACTCATATGGAATACCACATGGATCTTCAACCAAGTGGGCACCTGAAGCGGGTAAGCAACTTTGCCCACTTTAGCCAGCTACTATTATTGGCCCTTCAGAATTTCTGATGAGTCGTGGATCATTCTTCTTAAGGTACGATAACTATTCTGATCCTCAGAATGATTGGATTACCTGCCCGGTACCTGACAGGCCATCCCTTTTGATCAGCCCACTTCTGCATCCACTTGGAAGCCTTTTCAAGATCAGCTTGGGCAAAGTCAATGCTTTTGTCTCTAATCTTTGGTGATGTTGCAAGCTTACGAGCACCGCATCTGGTACCGCCATTGTATAAGGAAGCAGTGGTTGCTGGCCTGTCACCACTTCAAACGGGCTCTTGTTAGAGGAAGAGCTTCGTTAAATGTTGAAGTGGAATTACGGCGGAGTCGAATAGGTTCACACAATTCTTCTGGATAGTATCCATGTAATACTTCAAGTGCTCTTTCCGACAGCCCGTTAAATCATTCGGTCTGACTATTTGTTTGGGATGGACGTTCGAAGACATGCATAGTTCAAACCCCATGATCCCGAAAGACTGACCAGAACTTGCTTGCAAATCTGGAGTCACGATCTTAAATGAGCCTCTAGTCAACTTATGCTTGCAACTTTTACTATATCATGTGAAGAGACTTCCAAGTGTCTATCACATTAGTAAAACTACGATGACACCATGTTTACCCAACATGTACACTAAAAAGGATAAGTCTAAAGATGTGTAGAAATAATCGAACCCATCAAGTAAATTGCAAAGGGGTACATTATTTCAACATTGCTCATGATAACTTTGTTTCATTACGAAATTGATTCTCAACTTTCACTATAATTTCAATTTGCATCATCAATTTTTGAAACCAACAATTTTTGTTTTCAAACTTTTAATGTTACACTTCAAATCACATTTTCCACCAAGTATTGTTATCTATTGAGTTATAGGTAATGCTTACTTCATTTGACGAAACATGATGTTAACCTACTCTCTCTCTCTCACTCTAAATAGAGGTTGTTGTGGCACCATCAACCGTGAGGACCTGAGATCAAGGTCATTAACATCGTGGCAACCTTGATCTAAAGTCGAGCTCCCCAAGGTCATCCATGTATTGAGATCTAGCAGTTGGTGGAGCGTCTGAATAGTAGTTCAAGATGGACAACGACCCAATGAGGTGGATGTTGGCATGAGGTTAACTTGATGGTTTCGTGTTTTTGTGACACTATATGTGTTTTTGTGTGTGTCAGAGAGAGAGAGAGAGAGAGAGAGAGAGAGAGAGGCTGCATAAGGGTGGCGGTGTCGGTGCTAGTGTAGGCATTTGCGGTTGCAAGTGCGTGGGTGGATGGACGACGGCGGCTAGTGCTATATGAAGTGGCTGATTCTGTGGGGTGAAATGTTATTAAAGCTAATAGGGTTTTCCTAAGATTTTTTTAAAAGGGTGTTGTAGTCTTTTTACATTTTACTTAGGGAATTTAGATTTGAGATGCTCATAAAATGTTTTAATATCGATGATGCAAATTAATATGGGGGCGAAACTTCTATTCCATATTGATTTGTCCTTTGATTCTTTCAAATGTGATAGTGGCATAACATAGCAAAGCCACAATTAGAGTTGATAGGAAACTTCCAGGAAACAAATCGGAGCCTTAGTCTATTCTCTAAATCAAACCAAAAACTAATAAAGTGAACAAGACTATTATTGCGGCTGAGGCACGTGGTTCAGTGGTCAAACCTCTATGGCCCACGATTTCCTTCCTTCAAGATGACAGACTAAAACCTCACGATGAATAGTGAATTTAGTCATCCCGTCGCCAATTGAAAAGCAAAGAGAAGCACGCATTTACCTGGAAATTGAAGTCAGTTTATGAAGATGTCCGACCAAAATGCTATTATTTAAGTAGGGAGCTTAACCTTGGAGTATAACGCTACTAAACAGTACCATCATGCTTGGAAATAAAAATTTGTTTGGAGTAATTTTACTTTTGACTTTTTAATTCTTGTGGTGCATTCACTTTCGTGATATATATAAATTTATATAGCTATTTTGAATTAATATAATTTTTGAGATTTTGATGGGAAAAGTCAAATTTTCCATTCGTCCCACCAATTCTAATCTTAAAGGATGAATGGTGAAAAAAAATGGAATTAGCACATTTGAGGTCTTATATGGCCATTCGGTAAAGGACATTTAAATCTTATATGTTGATATGAATATAATAAAATAGAGCCACTTCGAGAGTCATGATGAAATGATCATTTGTGACAAATTTAATATATGTTAGTTTCACTTAAATTGGATTCATACAATGAAAAATTACAAACTAGTACATTTATGATAAATGGAAGGTAAAATCCTAAACTATTACATTCGTAAATTGTCATATGTCATCTAGCTTAGTAAGTTCACATAGAAGATAAAACTATCACAGTTGTACAAGTTTGGAGTATTTCATGGTTTTAACCTCTATAATATTTCCATAACTTTTTATCTCTTTAATTTTATCTCTTTTTTCAATAAAATTACCTTTAGTTCCCTATATTTAATCGTAGACTCTATCGTTAAAGATATAAAACAAATCCATGTAAATTGTTTTGAGCAAATCAGCAATCCCCCCTCCTTTATTGGATGAAATAAGCAAATTCATTCTTCTTACGATATCTCCAAATAATAAATTCATTTGAAAAACTGAATCTTTATTTTCATTTCCCATCTTGCCCTCGCATAGAAATTAATATCACTTAAAATAACGAAAATAACTTACTGGAAAGAAAGAACTGAGAAAATGAAATGAGTCCATAAAAGTGGGAAAATTATTAACTGCAAATAAAATTAATAGACCTAATGCATGTGATAAGTTGGAGACTCACGAGATAAATCGTATCCCATGAATCGAGGCGCCTGCATCAGGTGCAGTCAATAACCCATTCATAGCTTCTTATAAGATTGATGCCCTCAATCTCAATTGTCTGTTTTGCTGTCACTTTCCGTGGTATCTTGGATCCTTGGACTTTCTTCAAGGTATCTTAAGCAATTCATACCGCAAGATCTTCCTGGAGTGATGTTAAGGCAAAAAGAACAGATGAAGACATCATTTTCGATCCCTCCGACTAAGGATCCGCATACCCATTATTTCAAATCCCATCAATTCAGCTATATACTATTCGGGCCCCTATTTCAACCTGTAAACTTCACTTTTGGACCCGCAAGCCGTATATATTAGACCATTCTTTCAAACAATATCTTTCTTTTTCTTTATTCCGTTTTGTCAATCATTAAATTGACATGAAGTTCTAAGAAATTGTATGGAACAGTTGTTCCATTTATTAGAATAGCCCAGTGGTCTTTTCCATTAGAACCTTGCCACCATCTTCCTTTGCCCTTCTCAATACTCAATGTGACATGCTAATTTTCATAGGTGTCTCTATAGCTTTTATCAACCAATAAATAATAATAATCTTGCCAGGCTTGCTGCTCAATTTTCCCTCCCTATAAATTTGCTTGCATTTTGCATGCCTAGTCTAAGCCCAGCACGTACAGTTCTCCTCAAACCCACATAGAAGTCTTGTTGTTGGCTTATTTTAATTCCCTCTTCTTTTAACTCTTCTCATTTCCAATGGCATCAATCTCATAAAGAGGGAGTTAATTTTAGAGCATTTAGTCCTCGTTGTGAAAAAAAAAAAAACAGAAAAAGAAAAGAGAGAGAGAGCCTTTGGGTTTCTGGCCATGGAGTTGCAACCGAGAGCGAGCTCAATCATTGCCAAAGGGCTATGGAAGATTGTGAAAATCGCTTTTGTTATGATCAGGAAAGAGCTGATGTCCAAGAGAGAGATTATTGATGATATGATCGACGGGGCGAAGGACAAGAAGCTCATGAGAAAATCGCTAAGGAGTCTTAGCTTCAATCACTACAACCGCTCAAAGAAAATGTGCCGGGTCGGGCTCAACAGGTACGAGTACGAGTTCTCTTGCAGCAACAGCCCTAATCCGGTCATTGTCCACTCGGCAAAGAACAAGAGGCAACGCTTTCCCTGCATGAGGCTCCCTAAAGTTATTGAAGACTTTGCGGAGGACGAGCCTGGGTACCCTGAGACGCTCTTTTTCGTGGCGAAGACTCCTGAGTACACGTTCAATATCCAGATCGAGCGACGCAGCCCGCTCAAATCGCCCTACTCGGTGAGGGTCTCTAATTACTCTAATTACTCATCAGATGATGAGGGTGATGGGAAATATGGGCAAGTGGACCACAAGGCTGAGGAATTCATCAGGAGGTTTTATGACGAACTGAGGAAGTAAATCGTGCACTAATGGTCCCAGCTCCAGTTTAAAATCCTGCTTTAAGTTTCATGAATGGTCTGGATCAATCTCGCAGGTCATATCATCCTTCAGATTGGCAAGCGCTTCAGTGGTACCCCACTTAGGATATCAAAAGAAATAAATAAGACCCGTCTTCTTTTTACTGTTGGGCTTATGAGAGTGGTTGTATAGTCTGTATATATTGTCCGCTCTAAAATTTGTTAAATCTTGATGTTTCTTTCTCATATCGGGGGACTTCTGTCTTTCTTGTGTATTTTACATGTCTGTCCAAAGCTCCTTGACTATAAATGGAGCATGCATATATGGCAAAACCAACAAATTTATGTACAATATTATGGAACCACTGGGTCTGTCTCTGTCCATTTTATTCTAGTTTATGGTTTAATCACAATGATTAATAAGCGCATGATATCTTTTTGTTGTAGATGCAACTGGGCCCTTTCCAACTAAAAAAAGTGCTTCTACTTCTGTTTTTTCACAGTTTGATTTTCCTTTTGAAGCCCACCTCAGCTCTTCACTTCATCAGCATCTCTTGCTTTTATTTTAGGAGAAGTGCATTGAAAATTTCCAAACTTGTTACAAAAATACAATTAACTCTTAAAATTTTTAAAAGTGCAATTAAGTCATAAAAATTATCAGGCCGAGATAATTAATTCATAAAATTTGTTAATTTGGTGCAATCAAGTCTTCAACTTTTTAGCATTTTCATTGTCTAATCGTACAAAGTCAACGAAACTTTTTAGCATTTTCTATTTGTCAAGTTAGATGAAGTTAATGGAATGACTTGATTACACTTTTGAAAGTTTTAAAACGAAATTGTACTTTCGTGATAAATTTAAGAACTTGATTATAGTTTTGGAAAGTTTTATAACTCAATTATATTTGAGTGATAAGTTTTAGAATTTTCAAAACATTTATCCCTTGAGAGAATTACCAAAAAGTCATAAACCTATTGTAATTTTACCAATTTAGTTATAAATCTTTTGCATTTTTGTCAATTAAGTCAATCTGTCCAATTTTGGCTAGGCGGCGTTGATGTGGCATTGCCGATGCCGACGTGGCATTTTAAAATAATTTTTAATAATATTTTGAATTTTATAATTTTATAATTTTTTTCTTTTCTTTTCTAGTGAGGCGAGGATTGTAATGGCCTCACTTGATCTTGTCAAGCAAAAAAAAAAAAAAAAAATTGAAAAAATAAATAAATAAAAATTCAAAAAAATATTAAAATATTATTTTAAAAATGTCAAATAAGCATTGGCAGTGTCATGTCAACGGCTGGCTAAATGAACTCAATTAACATAAATACAAAAGGTCTAGGACTAAATTAATAAGTTTAGAATTTTTGAAATAATTCTCCATTTATTTCTTTATTTTACTAAGCAAGTGGACCGATATCTGTTCTATTGGCACATTGGATGGCACATTGGAAGCATGTGTTGCATTCCTTTTAATTGGTTCTATTCTTATGGATACTCTATTTTTCACAATGGGAAGTGAAATTTAGCAATGCACCGGTTCAGGTAACAAATTTACCAAGATTAGCACGAGAAGTTGCAATCACACAACAACTAGTTTAGCTATGAGAAATGTTAAGACATGGGATGACGCGATCTAGAAATTATGAAAAATAAGAAAAATAGGAAATGTCTAACGTACCTCTGTCGATCCAGGCGGCCAGGGACAATGCGCCCGGGACAAGTTCGGATCAAGGCACTCACAAAGGACATGTAACGCTCCCTCACTCACTTTGTCGACGTCCTTGGCAAGTCGCCTTGTCCTTTGTGGTAAGAGAGCGGTTTGAGGTGCTCTCCAGCACCCAACTGGTGTCTTCAGCTACTTGGCCCTTCCAAACCAGGGACTCCTTTGGACCTTTGGTTAACAACTCAGATCGGGTCTTGAACACTCCGCTCAAGTAGGATCTCCTCCACGGTGTCGCCTACCAGAAAGACGATGTGATCCCCACATGAGATTTTTCACGCGACCAACCACCTCATGTGCTCCAAAGAGTTTTGTCTCTGGCGGTATGCTATAGCTAGAGTCGATTGATTAATTGAGCAGGTCGTGCTTAGTACAGGACCAGAAGTCCTTATTCAACCCGGTTCATGATTACACATTAAATTTCCTACGTAAGTTTGAGAGGATCAGTTTGAGCTCGGGTGGGCATGGCTAAATCGGCGGAGCCCAGAAAGAGAATCGCTTGTTTAGATCCTTTGATTTTTCTTTCCAAACCAATAGAGACTGATTGGGGCGTCACCGTATGGTCCCGGTCAGGTTCCCCTATGGCTCAAGTACATATCAAGCATACTCTAAGCGTACATTTGATAACATTTCTATTCTAAGAATAATTATTTTTCAAAAATAGTCTTTTCTATTTATACTCCCTGAAACAGTTTCTGAGTAAAAGAATGTATTTGTAACTATACAAAATTTTAATTTTTGGAATAGAAAAAGAATAAGAATGCATTTAGTATAACCTACAATTTTTTTTTTTGTAACGTAGAATTACTTTTAATTTTTTAATAATTTTTTTGGATTTTTTTTTTCCTTTTTCTTCTTGGCTAGCCACTGGAAGGCCGGCCCGGGGGGTGCAGTGGACTGGAGGGGCGAGGGCTGGCAATAGATAATAAGAAAAGAAGGAAAATGACTTATTTTTAGAAATTGTTCTTAGGAATAATAAGTTACTTTTTTTTACTTCTTGCTTTTGTTCCAAATCTATTCCTTAGTTTCTTTTCTATTTTCCAGAATATAAAAATTAATTGACGTTTTTTTTTTTTTGGTCAGAAAAAATTAATTGACGTTTATCAAATGATTTTTCATTTTTGTTCCGGAAAACAAAAGAATAGAAAAATAAAGAAATAGGAACATTAACAAGCAGACCCTAAATACGGGCGCCTGGGGGTTCTGAACACCTGCTTCAACCTGCAACAACCACGTCCCAATATGAATGATCTTACGGGGAAGAGATACATAAATGAGAATGGGTTCGAGTGATAATAAATTCATGGGACAAGTGCGGGAGCGAAAGTAACAACGACTTGGCTTGCCATCATCATCATCATCATCATCATCATCTATCAAATTTGGATATAGGAATGTCGGTCACATCCCTCTACTTCTGATTTTAGGTGTATCTTGAAAATTCCAATGATTTTTTTCCTTGCTGTATATTTTGTTAATGAAACCAAACTGTGTAATAAGTATTGCATTGCTTAGACTTCACATTGCAATATTCATTACAACTCCATATATCACATTTCAATGTTCTAACCATTACATTACAGTCTCATCCAATTACTATAACCAGACGGGTTGTGTGTAAATATAAACATTGTGGTAGCCCAATGGTAAATGATCACACTTGCCTATTAGGTCACAAGTTTGAGTCTTATTGTGAATGTAATCAACTTATGTTTATGACATTTTCTACATTATATGGAGAGTGTCCTGATCTCTAGCATGCCAAGGTTGCAACAACGGGCTCGCACACCCGCAACAGATATATGAATAGTTACTACCTAAACCGAATATTTAGTAGAGGGAGTGGAGCTCTTATGGTAAGCCTGCGTTGGTTGATGTTCTCTACCCTTTTCAACCCATAAAAAGGATAAGTCTAAACATGTTCGGAATTACTTGGTTGATGTTCTCCACCCTTTTCAACCCGTAAAATGATGGCAATGCCGGTGGTTGTGCAAGCGACTATGGTTGCAAGTGGTGGGTGGATGGCTGGCGGCTGCAGCTGGTGCTTCTGCTTGTTGAAGTGGCTGATTCTTTGGGATGACATGCTTAAAGATAGTAGGGTTTCTCGACTCTTTTTTGAAAGAGGGTATTCTAGTCCTTATATTCAGGGGTTTTAGGTGTGAAACCTAATTATAGGTTTTAAAAATCAAGGATGCACATTTATACTAGAGTGAAACTTGACCATGAATTTTATAAATATCCCAAATTTATTTTTCTCTTGTGATAACTTTCACATATGCAAGTGACATAACGTAACGAAATCATAGTAGAGTTGACAAGAAATTTCGAGGAAACAAAAGGGAGCCTTAATTTATACTCTAAATCCAATCATATACTAACAAAGTAAACCGGACAATTATTGCTGCCGAGATAACGCGGTTAAGTGGTCAAACCTCTAACGTACATGATTTTCTTCAAGATGACAGCGACTAAACCTCGCGATGGCATTGAATCGAGCCATCCCGTCACTTTCCTGGAAATTTAAGTTAGGTCATGAAGACGTCGGACCAGAACGTCATTGCTGAGCATAACATTGGAGTATTATTTACACTCGAGGAAATTAGCATTCCCTTCTTTCATTGGACAAAATAAGCAAACCCCTTTTCCTTATGATATCTCCAAATAATGAATTCATTTTGAAAAGAAAATCTTTATTTTCATTGTCTATCCTTTCACTCGCACCAATATATATATATACCAGTTAGAACTCTTTAGTTTCCCTCCCGCATTTCTTAAAAAATCCCATTGCATAGTCAGCCAAAACCCCACATCTAAAAAGACTAAAATTATCCTCCCTTCAAAACGAGCCACCCCACATGCCCTAGCCTCCTCTACCAAGCGCCACCCGCTACATTGTGACGTTGCTATCCTTTCGTCATTCATTGTCGGCCGCCCCTGCTCACAACCATCAGCCCCGTCTGTCTCTCCATGCTCTATTTCTTCTCTGCGCTCTATATGTATGGCTAGATTTCTCTCTCAGTCTCTCGCCGAGGTTGTCAAAGGTACTTGATCCGGACATGAAGGGTGTATGTTTTGTTATGACTGCGGACTTGAGACTTGATCCACATAGAGCCTGAATCAGATAAAAGAATAGTTCACTATTTGTAATTTGTCGGGTTATGACTTTTTCTTATAACTGTTGTAAAAGCTTAAGCTATTATATGAAACCGTGATTTAATATTTCAATATTATTCTATAACTCTTCTTGACGCTTAGTCTATTCTTTTTTTTTTTAATACTAAGCGTGGACATAGTAAATAGGGTTTGGAATGATTAAAAATCTCTTGTTCTGATGCCATGTGAGATTTGTAAGACCATTTCTATCTATTCTAAAAGTTCAGACTATTCGATGAATGCATTATCTAATATTTAAATATTCTATTTAAGCTTTTAGAATTGTTGACAATTTTTTCATAAAATCTCTCATGGTATTAAAGTAGGATGTTTCGAGTTCAAATCTTTTCGAGTCCCATTTGCCTCTCCAATGAAATAGGTCCAACACTTGGTATTGAGCAAAAAGGAGAAGACTAAGTATGATGGAGAGTGAAATATTAAACTTTTAGAATAGTTAGTAGTGGTCATACAAAATATCACAGTTAGGCGGGATTGGTGGTCTTGGTCATAAAGTTGACCTTGAGACATTAACATCATACTAATCTCTCTCTCGCATGCACAATTCCATCCACAACAAAGTGACATTAGAAGAGAGAGAGACATAGAGGTCGAGCCGAATCCTTCACGGTGAAAATGCACTTTAAATCCCTTCCTTGCCTCCTCAGAACGCACCCGTCTCCACTGACTCTCCCCCTTCTCCGCTCCCCAACTGCTGCCTCTACCCAAACCCTGAATTCCCCATTAGCCCCCGACCCTGGCGGGCCTCTATGTGCAACTCATATCAACTTGAATTCGAGTAACTCCTAGTCCGTGGAGGTTGGCATGAAGAAGAAGCAGCCGCCGAAGTCCAAGTGGAAGAAGGAGCCATAATCGGACGAGCTAGCGAAAGAGAGGGTTTTCCTTTTCTGTGCTCATGAGGTAAAGTAAAATAATCGGAGTTTGGTCTTGAAACAAGTTAGTAAAGTGTTTCAAGTTGTTTCGGGTAGGTTTGAGTTCATCACCTCTAACCAGACCAAATTGACCCTTCAAAAGAATGTTGATTTACTTACTACCTAAATTGAAAGGAAACCCGACCCTAAAAAAAAAACCTCTAATTTATCGATTTGGTCAGTTTGGTTAAGTTTTTTTTTCTTCTTTTTTTTTTTGTTGAGAAAACATACGTAAATTTCATTGATAATAGTTTAGATGAGCTACATCCGAACTTAAAGCATCCAAGAGATTCGGTGGGGGATATTGGTCAAGGCGAAATCCAGATTGCTATAGAACTCGACATGATGACCTCACCGAATCATTAGAAGTCAAGCCTTGCTTCACCAGAGAGAGAGAGAGAGAGAGAGAGAGAGAAAAGAGACCAATGGTGATGGTGAGGGACCCGGTTGGAGCCAAGGGATGATCAAATAGAGACGAATAGCGGCGGTGAGGGATCCAATGATACTTGAGAAATGACGAGGGTGTATGATATTTTCTCGTTTTTTATTATCACACTCACTTGTTACTATCTCAATTTTTGGGTAATATATTCAAAAGACACGACATGATAAAGTTACATAGATTCTTAGATGGACTGATATATTATTTGCATTAACATGACACTTTTATGCACATGCACACATATAATACATGTTTAAAAATGTTTTTACCGTGCTTAAAGAAATTGTTCTGCCTATTGATATAAAACAAACTTTTAACTCTTAGAAGAATGTTAGACACATAGTATCATGCGACATTCAAAATTTTATATCAGATTGGAGAATCTTGCGAAATATACAAAGTAAGATTCACACCTTGATAGTCGTTTCCTTGGGTTTTCCAGGGTTCAATCCACGTAAATCGGGTCAAATCGGTGTAAATGATGCCAGAGGAAGCAACGGTCGGATGTGTGGAATCTATGTACCATGCCAGAAAAATATTAGCTAAAACCACATCTGAATGCACCTGCTCATTGGGCGGAGCCTGCTCGGGCCTGAACTTCCTGAGGTCCTTCCCAGGATCACTCGATAGAAAATCACGGGCGGGCCCTTAGGGCTGCCTTCTTTTTCTTATTTTCAACTAAAAAATAACAGAAATTGAAAGCAAATGCAAAAATTAATTTTAGGGCTTTGTGTTATTATGTTGTAATACTTTTACTATGAGTTTTATACTATATTTCTATTCTGAATTAGAAATTTGGGCTCATCTTATCCTATTTGCTGTTGTAGATATTAAATATCACGATATAATCTTCAGTTAAAACATATTTCACGATTTTTTTAATAAGTATGTGGGCGTGGTGGGGTGGCTGCGGCTCAAGGCCCTTGGCAGGCTTGGCCCACCCACTGATGGGATTCAGGATTTTTGTCCAAACCCCCATAATGAATCTAAAAAGCTTTTCTTTAGTCTGTAATGACTCTAGAAAACTTAGCTGGCTATTTATCTTGGTCTACGTTTTCGGCCCATCTATCATCACTTATCGGAACTAGATGCAATGAGAACACGAGTTGGATGAGACGGGTTGCGGTAACGGTTGATTGAACTCCAGTAGCAGACTGCAGAATTGCTCAATATTATCGTCACTGGAGATTAAAACACAAGAAACTATCAATAGCCATTCGATCCAAAATTATGCTAATTTCTGAAAATAAAATAGAGAAGATAACTTTATTGAAAGAAAGAATAGAGAATAAGCTGAGCGCACAATATTAGGAAAGTTATTAAGTGGACTTAAAGTGAATAGACCTAATGCATGTGATATACTGGAGATCCATGTGATTCGACATTTCATATGAATTGAGCCGACTACAAAATGTATAGCCAATAGCCTAGTCGATAATTTCATGAAATTGATGATGCTCTCGATCTCAATCTCAAGTCTTCTGTCTGTCCGTCCGTCACTTTCTGGGGTACTTTCTTGGATATAACCTGGACTTTCTCCAACGTTGTCAAGAAATTCATGCCGCAAGATCTTCCTGGGCTATTTTTCAGGCAAAAAGAGCAGCTGAGGACATCATTTTTAATCCCTCCGACCAAGGACCCCAAGAGCCCATTATTTCAAATCCCACCAAGTTAGTTGTATACCATTCAACTCCCTGTATCAGCTTGTACACTTCACTTTTGGACCCACAGGCAAATAATTGCTCCTTATAAACACTATCTGTACTGTACAGGTATTTCTAGGAAAAAAATGTGGAGCCGGTGTGTAGTCCACTAGAATATCGTAGTGATGCTTTCAATAAGAACTTGCTACCACCTTCCTTTGCACTTTTTAATACTCAACGTCTCTCATTAATTTACATGTTGATTTTCATTAGGGTCTCTATAGTTTATATTAATTAATAATCAGTCTTGCCGCTCAGCTTTTTTTTTTGTCCCGCTCCCTATAAATGTGCTAGCACTTTGCATCGGCTAGTGCAAGCCACACTTAGAGATCTCCTCAAACACGTATAGAAATCTCTTTGTTGGCTTATATTGATTTCCTCTTCTTTTAATTCTTCTTATGTCCAATGGCATCATTCTCATAAAGAGGGGCTTAATTTTAGAGTATTTAGTCTTCTTGTCGTAAAAAAAAATAAAAATCAGAGAGAGTTTTTGGGTTTGAGTTCTTGTCATGGAGTTGCAACCGAGGGTGAGCTCAATCATTGCCACGAGGCTATGGAAAATTCTGAAAGTCGCTTTTGTAATGATCCGGAAAGGGTTGATGTCCAAGAGAAAATTAATCAGTGACATGATTGAAGGGTTGAGGGACGGGAAGCTCATGAAAGAATCGCTGAGGAGTCTTAGCTTCAATCACTATAACCACTCGAGGAAAATGCGCCGGATGGGGCTCAGCGGATACGAGTACGAGTTCTCCTGCAGCAACAGCCCAAACCCAGTTATCGTCCACTCGGCCAGGAACAAGAGCCAATTCTTCCCTTGCATGAGGCTCTCCAAAGTCATTGAAGACTTCGTGGAGGACGAGCCCGTGCACCCTGAAACACTCGTTTTTGTGGCGAAGACCACCGATTACACATTCAACATCCAGATCGAGCAACGCAGCCCCTCCTCTCGCCCTACTCGGTGAGGGTCTCTAATTACTCATCAGATGATGAGGGTGATGGAAAATATGGGCAAGTTGACTACGAGGCTGAGGAATTCATCAGCAGGTTTCATGACCAACTGAGGAAGCAAAAGGTGCACTAAAGGTTCAAGTTCAAAATCCTGCTTTAAGTTTCATGGGTTGTGTTGATCAATCTCCCAAGTCGTCCATCAGATTTGTAAGCATTTCCATGGTACCCAACTTAAGATTTCCAAGAAAGCTAAAAGGACCCATCTTCTTTGTAATGTTGGGTTTTATAGAAAGTGGTTGTCTAATCTGTGAACACTGTCCACTCTGAAATATGTTAAATCTTGATGTCTCTTTCTCATATTGGGAGACTCGGTCTTTCTTATGCATATCACATGTATGTCCAAAACTCCTCAATAACAAGGAAAGCATGTATAAATGGCAAAACAAATAATTTGTACAAAATAAAGGAACCATTGCGTAAGTTTCAGTCCTTTTTCTTACTTAATTTATGGTTTACTCATAAAATTAATGAATGCATGATATCTTCTTGTTGATGCAAGTGGTCCCTTTTCAACTAAATAAAGTGCTTCTGCTTCTGCTTCTGCTTTTTCACAATTTGATTTCCCTTTTGAGGCCCACCGAGCCCTTCAGTTCACCAGCATTTCTTACCTTTATTTCACTAGGCAAGTGGACTGATTCCCGTTCTGTTGGCACATTGGAAGCATGTGTTCCATGATTCGGCAATTGGTTCCCTTCCTGTGGAACCTATCATTTATCTTTCTCGATGAGAAGAAAACTCTTGCAATGAACTGGCTCATGTAAAAAAAATTACCAAGATTGGCATGAGAAGTTGCAATCGCACAATATCCTGTTCAGCAATGAAAACTATTGAGATATGAGATAACGCCATTTAGAAATAATGGAAAATAAGAAATGTCTAAAGCATCCCTCATACTATATTGACGCGTGCTTGACCCTAGTAGCCATGGACGATGTGCTCTGGACAAGTCAAGATCAAGGCACTCACAAATGACTTGTGACACTCTCCCCTGTTCAATTTGTCGATATCATTGGTGACTTGCCTTGTTCTTTGCAATGAGAGAGCGGTTTGAGGCCTCCAGCTCCTAGCTTGTGTCTTCGGCTACTCGGTTTGTGACGCTCACTCTCACTTGTTCTCGGATGAAGTGATATCAAACATTGATGTGTTTGCTTTGGTCATTGAAAACTGAACTTTTTACAAAGCAATAGCAGAAGTTTTATCAACAAAAATCTTTGTTGCTTTCTTCTGATCCATTTGAATTTCTTTAAGTAATCTTCTCAATCATATTGCATAAAAAACACATGAAGACGCTGCCATATATTTAGCTTCACAGGTTGAAAGAGTAACATTGGTTTCTTCTTTGATAACCACATGGAAGAAGTGCCACAGAAGAAAAACACAAAATATATTGTGCTTTTTCAACCATCAATATCTCCACCATAGTCATTGTCTAAATAGGCTCTAAGCTGGAAGAATTTAGACTGATAATAGTCTAAGCCATGAGCAACAATTCCTTTGATATAGCAAAATAACTTTTTTACAGCTTTAAAATGAGAACACTTTGGTTTCTCCACATATTAACTTATAATTCCAACACTATACATGACATCCAGTCTAGTACATCACAAATATCTCAAGCTTCCTATCATGCTTTTATAGAACATTAAATCGACATCAACACTGTCATTAAACTTTGAAAGCTTGGTTTTGCACTCCATTGGTGTATTAATCGGTGTACCTTCATATTGAATTTTTTAAGTATGTTTTCTACATATCCTTTTTGGGAAGTAAAACTCCCATTTGTATCTTACTTCACTTCTATGCCAAGGAAATAATTCATAAGATCATTATCAGTTATTTCAAATTCCTTCAAAATGGATGCCTTAAATGCATCAGTCATTGTCAGATTATTTTCTATAAAAAGGTGGTTATCTACATATAAACAGGCCAATAAAACATCGCCTTTTTCTTGTTTCAAATAAAGTGCATGCTCGTATGGATATTGAAAAAAACCATTTGCCTTGAAGTGGGTATCAATTCTGGAATTTCATGCTCTTGATACTAGTTTAAGCTCATATAGAGCTATCATCAGCCTCAAAACCTTGTCTTCATTACCCTTAGCAATAAACCTCATGGGTTGCTCAACATAAATCTCCACATTAAGGATGCCATTAAAAACGTTGATTTGACATCCATTTTTATAAATTTCCAACCATTTTGAGCTACCATAGACTTGATCGATTTAATTGTTCCCATGTGGATGATGTATGCAAAAACTTCATCATAGTCCATCTAGCCTTTTGCTTGTACACCTTTGCAACTAATATGGCCTTGTACATTGCCACTTCCCCTTTCTTGTTCTTTTTGGCCTTAATAAGCATTTGACATCGATCACTTTCTTGTCCTTCATAAGACTAGTAAACTGCCATGTTTGATTCTTCTCAATAGCTTCAATTTATTCATTCATGGCTTTCCTCCATTTTTCTTCTTTGACAATATCATCATAGACAAAGACAAGTGGCTCACAATCTGTAAGAAGGCATATAAGGTGAAGCTCATCAATGGCTTCATAAACCTAAGACAATTTCTTTGATCTTGATACCGGAGGTTCAACAATTTTACTTGAAGAAATTGGTGGTGATGGACTTGAAGAAAATATTGGAGAAGAAGGTGGTGAGTGATCCTTCAACACTATTTGGCTAAAATCACCATGAACATTGACTTCAAATTTTGGATTGTCTTCCCAAATGCCTTCTTCATCGAACTTGACACTACTTAAATACACTTTCAAAGTGTTAGGGCCAAATTATTAATAGGCTGTGGATGAAGAGTTATACTTGATAAAAATGAGTTTTTAGCTCTTGTTTTCCAACTTTGATCTTTTCTGGTTTGGGATATGAGCATAGGCAGTGCATCTAAAAATTCTCAAATGCAAAATATCAAGTGTTCTCCTACTCCCTGCCTTTTGTGGAGTTATTGTTGAAGATACACAAGGATATTCAACCCAATCATTCAGATATCATTGCACAAGTCAAGATCAATTAATATCAAATTTGATTTTGTATATAATATTGTTTCCTTTTATTTACATACAACATGTATTATAATAGACATGCTCTGTACATTACATGATACACTGAAATACAAGAAAACTTCCCCCTCTCGCTTTCCTTCCTCTCGTCTTCTTCATCTTTTTACATGGTATCAGAGCGGGTTACGCACCTTTAATTCGCTTCTTCAATTCATCCTCTTCTGGTTTTATGATCTTCTACTAGGAAAATCTAGTTAACCTGCAAAAGGCATTAGCACTCCGGCGCAAGAATCGGCACCTTGAGGAAAGCACATTGAAACAGACGAAGGAAAAGGAAGAGAGGGAGATCTTCATACCATCATGGCTAACAATCAACCTCAATCGGGGCAATTACCTGTGGATACAACGACCTCAAAAGCACAAGATCAAGTGCATAACATCATAGGTTGGTCGATCAGCCCGCGATGGGGCAATTTTTTCCTTGGCAACCCAGTCTGGGGTATCCTCATTCAAGGACTCCCTACCAGTGGGTGCCAATGTCAGTATACTATGGAGGAAATCCGAATGTATCATTCCCAGGAAGTCAGACTCAGAATAGTCCACCAGCCGCGAGCGGGGTGGACTAATCAGAAACAATCGGGTCGATTAATGCAGGCGAAAACCCAGGCGATTTGCATGTGGGGACTCAGGGCGCTTTCAATCAGGGTCAGCAAGCAAACCCTTACTCGGGGTTTCCACTCGGTTTCCTACCGATTTCCTTGGCGGCCGCCATGGGTCGCCCAGAATGCGGCAACGCCTTGTATGTTTCCAATTCCAACGGGCCGGAGTTGCGACTTATTAGTCACCCTCTCACAAGACTCGAAAACTACTCGAGCCGGGCACGAGAGTTTCAAGAGCTCGTCACCAAAGATAAAGAGGGTTTCATCGACGGAACTATTCCGATTCCGACTGATGAGAAGATGAGGCGACAACGGAAAAAATGCAACCAATTGGTAAGAACGTGGATAGGTAACTGCATCAGCCCCGAAATCACAGCAGGTTTACCTCCCACAGAGGATTCAAAAACAATTTGGCAAAATATTCAAGAAATGTACGGAAAACTCGATAGAGCAAAAATTTTCTCACTGCATCAAGCCCTCAGCGAGCTCAAGCAGGGAAACATGTCAGTGTCGACATGCTTCAACAAGCTGTCCGCCCTCTGGAACGAGCTAGAAGCGGCAGAAGAGAGACTCGAAGGACCGGAGGCAACACTCCAGCAATACAAAGCAATAAATGACCGAGAAAAAGTGACCCGTTTTCTATTGATTCTCAACGATTCTTACCTCCATTTCAAATCGCAGATCTTGGCAATGGAACCAACTCCTCCCCTTGGCCGGATATTTCAGCTCGCGGTGCAGGAGGAGAACCAGAGACTCACTACATTCGAGGCCAAAACCACCGAAACCCTAGCCTTGGCGGCGAAAATCGAAAAGGGGCAGAAAACCCTAGCCAAAGGAAGAGAGGCGACATCGCTAGGGTTCGGAGAGCCAAAGGGGGCACTAGGGTTCGCGGAGCAAAAAGGCCCTTTTAAAGGCTCCGTGGAAGGCCAAGATCGACTGCAGCGATCCGATGGTCAGAAAGGAGCGCAGCACTTGGGTGATCTCGATGGTGGAGATGCGCTCGGCTTAAAGGGATCCAACGGTCCAAATTATTCGAGAAATTTTGAGCCGAATTTTAAAAATAGAAGGAAGTTATTTTGTGATTATTGTAAAGGCCCCACCACACAATTGACAATTGCTGGAAATTACATGGGAGGCCTGACAAGAAAGGGAAGGAGATTTCAGCAGCAGCTTATCAGCCCACTCCATCCACAGATGTCAATCAAACAATCACACATGGATAATATAACCAATTATTGCAGGCTTTGCAAAAATTGGAGGCACAAAAAAAGGGGAGCAGTTTTACAGGTATTTCTTATTGCCTAACAAGTAGTATATCAAGAAATGCCTGGATTATTGACTCTGGAGCGGGTGATCATATTACATGCAATAAGGGGTTATTTTCTAATATTCATGAAGATTCAACTAATCCTATTACTGTGCAATTGCCAAATGGCAATACCACTCGTGTCACCCTAACTGGGACTGTCACTCTTAGCCCACAAATTACTCTCAGAAATGTTCTTTACGTTCCGAATTTCCAATTCAATATTATCTCAGTGTCCAAAGCCTGTCAAGAAAATTCATGTCAAGTATTTTTCAATGCTGATGTCTGTCTATTTCAGGCCCTTTCGACTGGGAAACTGATGGGCTGGGGTAACCTCTCTGAAGGATTATTTTATTGGAGAAATTCACCCAAAAATCTTGATTTACTCTCTCGTAATAAATCATTGTGTAATCTGACTACCAATGATAAGAATTTCCTTTTACATTCCAAATTGGGTCACAGCTCTTCCTTTCCTTATCCTCAATGCCCTATTTGCCCACTTGCGAAACAATCGCGAACACCCTTTCCACTAAGTCAACATCGCTCAAGTGACATTATTTCTTTGTTACATGTTGATGTCTGGAGGCCATACCATACATTAAATCATGATGGGTCTCGGTTCTTTCTCACCATCGTAGATGATCACTCCAGGGCCACATGGCTTTTTCTCATGCAAAGTAAGGGTCAAGTTCTGTCTCATCTTAAGACCTTTCTTTCATTGTCAAAAACTCAATTTGAGAAAAATGTTCAAAAAATTCGGCAGACAATGGTAGTGAATTTTTCAATTGTGAATGTACTGCTCTTTTTTTTGTCCCATGGGATACTACATGAGAGCACATGTATTTATACACCACAACAAAATGGGGTGGTAGAACGGAAACATCGTCATCTTTTAGAAGTGGCGCGGGCTTTGAAATTCCAAGCTTATGTTCCAGACACCTTTTGGGGCGATTGTGTTTTAACTGCAGCTTATTTAATCAACCGTATGCCAAGTAAACTTCTTGGCGGGCGAACACCTTTTGAGCTGCTTTATGGAAAGAAACCAGATCTGGGACATTTGAAGATTTTTGGATGTCTTTGCTACGCCACCATAGTAGGTCCTAGGGATAAAATGGGACCTCGTGCTCGTCGATGCATCTTTATGGGATATCCCACTCTACAGAAGGGATACAGGGTTTTTGATCCTTCCACGGGAGAATTCATAGTTAGTCGAGACATTTCATTTCAAGAGAATTCTTTTCCTTTTGCCACCTCTGCATAAGCTACAGAATAGGATGATTTTTTTTGTTCTTATTCAGACGGAGGAGACTATGGAAGATCCAAACTATGTTCTCCTTCCTCCATCAGCAAATATCAGGCCATCTGCTATGACCCCTATGGACATGACGTCCTCAACTGAAGTGATAGCATCACACCAGGAGGAAGTCGCTTCTCCAGTTTCGAGTACTGTTGGGGATTCAAATGACAATCATTCACCATCAAGGCACCATGTACCAAGGCGATCCAAACGTAGCACACGTCTGCCGACCTAGACCAAAGACTACATATGCGGAGTCCAGAAATCACCAGGTATTTTGTTTCCGATTACCTCATTTGTTTCTTTCGATAGACTTTCTCCAGAACATAGATGTTGTATTACTCGCATTTCTGATGGGCAAGAACCATCAAGTTTTGAGGAGGCACGCACTGATCCGCACTGGCAAAAGGCCATGGAAGCGGAGTTAATGGCCTTGATGGATAATCAGACGTGGGATCTTGTTACCCTACCTGCACACCGCAAGGCGATTGGATGCAAATGGGTTTACAAGATCAAGTATCGTGCAGATGGATCTGTTGAGAGATACAAAGCTCGACTAGTGGCAAAAGGTTTCACACAACGGGAAGGTTTTGACTACCACGAAACATTTTCCCCCGTGGCCAAAGATGTCACTGTTCGATCATTCCTTTCCATAGCGGCTTTTCGGGACTGGTCATTGCATCAGATGGATGTGCACAATGCATTTCTGCATGGGGATTTAGATGAGGAGATTTATATGGAAGTGCCACCAGGTTTACGGAGACAGGGGGAGGATAAAGTCTGTTGTCTCCACAAATCCTTGTATGGACTCAAACAAGCCTCAAGACAATGGTATGCAAAGTTTGCTGAGTCATTGATAACTACCGGTTTTCAATAGTCCAAGTTTGATTATGTTGTTTTCACATGGACTAGAGGTATGTCATATATTTACTTAATGATATATGTAGATGATATACTTATTATGGGCAATGATGAAGTAGCTATTAAAGAATTCACAGACTATTTGCATTCAACGTTCCATATTAAGGATTTAGGATCACCAAAGTACTTCCTTGGAATCGAAATCGCACGCTCAGACCAAGGGATTTCCCTCAATTAGAGGAAATTTGCACTAGAGATTATATTGGAAGCAGGTCTATCAAGATGTAAGCCAGCTGTAATTCCAATTGAGTAGAACATTAAACTGACTACAGCAGATTATGATGCTGGTTTATCTCAACAGACCAATCCTATACTTAAGGATCAATTGAGATATCAGAAGCTCGTTGGGAAGCTCATATATTTGACCATGACCAGACCAGATATAAGTTATGCAGTCCATACACTCAGTCAGTTTATGCATCAACCAAATGAATCTCATATGAATGCAGCACTTAAAGTGGTGAAGTACTTGAAGAGTTGTCTAGGACTCGGGATTCTTCTTTCCAGGAAATGCGACATGAGGATGGCCATCTTGTGATGCGGATTATGCGACTGTCCGATGAGCAGAAGATCCATTCGGTTTCGCATCAAATTGGGAGACTCTTTACTCTCATGGAAGACAAAAAAAGCAACCGACTGTTTCACTATCTTCGGCAAAGGCAGAATATCGTGCTATGGCCAAAATAACTTGTGAAATAGTATGGTTAAGGGGATTGCTTCGAGATCTTGGAGTACAAGTTAGAGGACCGACCAGACTATTTTGTGACAATGATGCAGCCATCAAACTTGCATCAAATCCTATTGTGCATTAGAGAACCAAGCACATAGAAGTGGACTGTCACTTCACACGAGAAAAGATTCAACAAGGGATGATCGAGACACAAGGGATTGGGACAGAAGAACAACCAGCAGATGTCTTCACCAAACCTTTATGTTAGAGACATCATGCGTATCTCTTGAGCAAGCTAGGCGTCTTGGACATTTACAAGCCACCAGCTTGAGGGGGAGTGCTGAAGATACGCAAGGATATTCAACCGAATAATTCAGATATCATTGCACAAGTCAAGATCAATTAATATCGAATCTGATTTTGTATATAATATTGTTTCATTTTATTTACATACAACATGTATTATAATAGACATGCTCTGTACATTACATGATACGCCGAAATACAAGAAAACTTCCCCCTCTCGCTTTCCTTCCTCTCGTCTTCTTCATCTTCTTACAGTTATGCCTTCGAGTCTATATGTGGGACATCTATTTTATAGATAGATTGCACACATAACAGTTTCATACTAAAGTTCTTCAGCAATTTTTATTTGCCAACGTGCTTCAAATCATGTCAAGAATGGTCTTGTTTTTTCCATTCAACCACTCCATTTTCTGGAAGAGAATATGGAGTCATAAAGAAACACCAAAGAAAATGATCCTCATAGAATTTGTCGAATGTGAATGAAGTGAATTTCCCTTCACAATTAGTCCTCTTAGTTTTGATAAAATATTCACTTTCTTTTCAACCAAATTCTTTAATTGTTTGAAAGTACCAAACATTTTTTACTTTTCTTAAAAAATACACCCAAAATTTTTAAGTTAAATTATCAATAAAAGTAATAAAACAATGATGATTACCATATAACTAAGGAGTGAATAGACCACGCACATCAAAATGAATTAACTCAAGTGGTTTCTTTGCTCAATAAGTTGCTTCCTTTGGAAAGCTAGTTCTAGAATGCTTGCAGATTGAGGTACGACCATCTCAATCTTCATGGTTTCCAGCACATTAGTAAGGCTACCAATAGGCTTTACACCAACAGGCATACCAAAGAGTTAGGGCTTAAACCAAATATTTTGTACAATGTGTAAAGCTCATATGTTAAATAGTTGGCTGGTCGCACTTTTGATATTACACTTCAAATCAAATTTTCCATGAGTTACTATTATGTATTTAGTTATAGGTAATTCTCACTTCATATGGCGAATAATGATGTTAGTCTGCTCTCTCCCACTTCTCTCCATTCTCTATATTCTCTCTCCTCTTGGTTGGTTGTTTCTCTCTAACCGCTATAGCATTGTCGCCATGGTGGCATTGACCATCAAGGTAGATCATGGGAACCTTGATCAAAAGTCAAGCTGCTTTTGTAGGCTACGCGTATGGACAACAGTTCAAGATGGATGGCGACTCGATGAGGTGGGTTAAAATATGTAAATATTAAATTATGTATTCATCTAACAACTTAAGTTTTTAAAATTGTTGATGGTGGTCCCATAAAATCTCACATAGTATTTGAACCTATCACTCACAAACATATCATTCATTATATTTTTCAAACTGATAATAGTCACTAACCCCTCTTCAAATAACACTACACTGCTTATGTAGATCAATGCAATTGTGCAAATACCCCTCAAGTTAACATCAATGAATTATTCCTCCTAGTTGGCTTAGGTTAATTCTCTACTTCTGGGCTACTATCTAATAGGGTATGTATATGGAACTAGGGGTGAGCATGATCTAGGATAGAACCTAGAACTTAAGAACCGAACCGGTGTAAACTTGTTTGGTTTTAGGTTTCAAGATATATATGGTAGGTTTCAGATTCCAAAAATTGAGGAATTTATTTCAATGGGTAGGTTCTAAGTTTTAAGTTGGAGGAATCTAGAATCTGTAACTTGGAACCTGGAACTTAGAATCTGAAGTTTCAAACCTAGAAAACAAGTTTTTTTGTTTTTTTCTTTGGCCATGTCTCCACGCAATTATGCAGTATTCTATGGCGTTCAATGATTAGTGTATAATTTTGAGCCACTAGTCTAAGCTTCCATTTTATGACTAAAACTTTTACTTTGTTAATATTCATATTTTTCATGAGTATAAATGTAAGTTATGATTAGTAAATTATAGTAACAAGTGATGATCATTAAATGTGATAATTCATTGCAATCGTTCAATTAATAATATGAATTGAACCCAAGTAAACCTTAGAATCGATTTTGAAAACTATGACAGAGTAGGTTTTAGGTTATAGGATATTAGGATGGGTTCTTAGTTCCACAAAATGAGGATCCTATTCTAACGGGTAGGTTCTAAGTTCTAGATTCCATATAGAACCTGTACAGAATTTGGAACCGCTCACTCATATATGGAACCATATTATGTTCGATCAACACCAATACTACTAATGGCAAAACATTTACCAATCCATTTTATTCTTGTTGGTACACCTAGATCAATTGCTATTTCATGCAATCATAGCTTCTACTTTGAACTCAATCAAGCTTCTCATTGCTCCTACCAAAACAACACATGAGGCTTGGAGCAAACTTTTGCATCTCTTTACCAACAAGACTCGTTCATGTGTCATGAGTGTCAAAGAACATTTAATTCTCACAGAACAGGACACTCAATTAGTAGCTCAATATTTACAAGTGGTGAAAGGAATTGTTGGTGTGAGCGTGCGTGTGCAGTCGCAAGTGGTGATGGATGGTTGCGTGCGTGCGAGAGAGAGAGGAGGGGGGGTTCAAAATGACGGTGACGTCGGTGCTAGCGTGCGTGTGCAGTGGCAAGTGGTGGTAGATGGTTGGTGGCGGCTGGTGTTGGCTGATACGTTGTTAGAGCTATCAGGGTTTTCTTTTGACTATTTTTTATGGCATCTCATGCGAGCATTTTCACGTTTTAGAGGCATGACATAATAAAGCCATATCAGTAAGAAACTTCCAGGAAATAATACTCAGCTTAATATATACTCCAGATTAAATCAAAGACAGCAAAGTGAACAGAACCATTATTGTGGCTGCCATATGCGGTTCAGTGGTTAAGTTTTTAAATCTTGCAGCGCATTTATTTTGTTTTTATTTTAATCTTAAATCATTGAAAGTTTCACAACATCTAAATATTTGTACGCGTATTTGTTTTGCCAGAATAATTCCCACAACGAAATATTTTAACCAAAAGTCGTTCTTCGATTTTTTTTTCTTTTTCTATTAAAAGGGACCTATGTTCTCTGCTAATTTCGAACAGAGGAGAAGAATCGAAATTCTTTGATCCCAAACAATACTATATAACCCCAGACCAAATTAGAATTTAATCGACAACTAGACCCGAAAGTTACAAAATCAGTATCAAACTATGCTGGAACCCAATCAACGACAGCTTGAGGATAAAAAGATATCAGAATTCAATCGACGACTTGGTATTGAGATAAAGACGCACCGAAATCTAATCGACAACGTGAATTTGAGAGCTACAGCTAAAGAAATTTTAAGTACAATGCAAGAAAGGTAAAGATAATTGAAAGATAACATTTGTTTGATTTGTGTGGGGTTCTCTTGGGATAGCTAGTGTTATTTATGGTAAAGGTGTAGTGACCGCTCTTCGATGATGTTCAACAGTTGTGTTTCTTCAGGCAACTATTACTGGTCTGATCCACACTCCTTTATTTTCGCAAGCTTCATTTGCCCATGTTTTGAATAATTATCCTCATCATGTGTTGACAGTTTTGTAGTTATCAATGATCGTCCCATGACTAGGACTCCAAATAGTTACTACTCCCTCTACAACATGCATCCTCAATGCTAACCGTTTTGATGGTTTCAAGTTTTGAATGGTCTCTAAAATATTTCTAACGAAAACTTGCCGCCAGCGCCCATATAGGTGGCCTCCAACTGTCCATTGTGAGATTTCAACAACTCGACACGTGATATTAAAGAATATCGTCACCAATTGTCATGTGTTGGCTCCTGTATTTGTCGATATATCAATATGTTGTTCGTGTGTTATGCATGTGACTATTTTTATCTTTGCCCGTATGCCATAGTTTTCTCACTCTCATGTCAGGCATGTGCACATCGATGGACAAATCATTTTTTGGCGTCAATTACATCATATATAGTTTTAGATGTGTTTAAAAATCTGTATCGTTTTTTAGATTGTGGTGGGAAAGCTAAAGAATAATTTTTAACTATTCATAAGCTGCGACAAACAAATTTACGCTGGTGAGCCGGTGAAGTCTTTCACTCATAAAAGTTGCTTAGCTGCATTCTTAATTAGATTGACAATGTTCCTTCTTTACCGAGCGAACAAATCCGCTCGTGTGCCATCACTTTGCTGCGTCTGGTTTTGTTTTTCCAAGCGTTAAATATATACTTAGAAGATTTTATATATTTTTCTTGATTGTAATTGATATTTTGCTATTTAAAATAATCATATTGTAAAATCTATTTATAGGACTATGCACTCTTTGTTTGATGATGCACAAAATATTACATTTTTCTCTTTGTCATCACAATTCTCAACTTAATATCCGAGCTATTAATATTATCTAACTAATGAAGCGCCCAATTGAGTATGTTCCACGATGGTTGCTACGATGCCAAGCATACCTGTTGCGTCACTCTTGTTTCTCCGCCAAAGCCGCAACTTTAGTTGGGGCTTGAGATTCTTTGCTGTTCATTTCGGAAAACAGGCACAATCACTAGGCTTGTCGTCCTCAAACCAGTTAGATCCTGAAATTTTAGCTCAAATGACCATCGGGCGCTGCCCCACGACCTATCACGTACCATCACGTTCGTGGTCAACCACAGCCCGTCACTGTAAGTACAATTTCAACACTTCGGTTGTTGTTTCTTGAAATGAGCGCCGCCATCAGAATTGTCGTCTTTCCAAGAGTCAAACTACGGTGGCTCTTTGTTTGATTATGCACAAAATATTACATTTTCTCTTTGTCATCACAATTCTCAACTTAATATTCGAGCTATAAATATTATCTAACTAACGAAGCGCCCAATTGAGTATGTTCCACGATGGTTACTACGACGCCAAGCATACATGCCGCGTCACTCTTGTTTCTCCGCCAAATCCGCAACTTCAGTTGGGGCTTGAGATTCTTTGCTGCTCATTTCGGAAAACAGGCACAATCACTAGGCTTGTCGTCCTCAAACGAGTTAAATCCTGAAATTTTAGCTCAAACGACGGTTGGACGCTGCCCACGACCATCATGTACCATCACGTCCGTGCTCGATCACAGCCCATCACTATAAGTAGGGGTGATCGGGTCCAGGGTGAGTAGGGTTTAGACCTAGACCCTGTACCAGATCCTATTATAACCGGTTCTCTTTTTTTGGACCATGTTCCCGACCCACCATGTTTCCTGTTTTTCCGGTCCGGGAACAAGATTAACCCTGTTTATATTGGAACCTGTTTTGCATAAAAATTGTTGTACAATACTCATATGTAAGTTAAAGCGTTTAACTGTTAAACGCTTTATCTTACAACTAGAACGACCCCTCTTAATAGGGAGGGAAGAGGAAGTGATGTCTGATAAATGATGTGACCACAATGTGAAATAAAGTGCGGTTATCATGTAATAGCACACGATATGCTTATTGCAATGCAACCGAGTGAATAAAGTTTTGCATTTTCATGAGGTGGCACAACTCCTGTCTCATGTACAAATGAAAACGGTACTAAAATGAAAAGCATAATGTCAATGAAGTATTGAGGCCAGCATTATCTGCATCATGATTTTCTCATTTTGAGACAGTAAATATAACAACTGAAAGAGCAAATCGCTCACCCAGAAATCTTACAAAACCAGCCCTTGAATCAAATGATATAACTTGAGGACATGGACCCTGCGATTCTCTACTCGTAGCAATCTGCAAGAAGCAACCAACAGGGTTAATTGCTACACGAAGAAAATTTAAAAGGGTCATTAGGCAAATGATCAAAGTTGCAGCGGTTGCAGATGATTCCTAGGCCTTTTAAGTCATCTCTGAGAACTAAATGAGCCATTCAGAGAGACTAACTAACTCCATCGAATTGATGTGAGCATTCTTGAGATCCTCTCAACCATAGTCATGAAGGATGAGAGGACTTTGAATTAAGAATGCTAAAGAACTAGATTTCTCAGAAATACACCATTTCAAATCCTACCAAAAGAAGAAACCACGATGTTAAAAAAAGCAAGATCAAGACACGGCTAAACGGAAAGAAGATCCCGACATATTGTGCGGTCGACTCGCTAAAAGTTCATCTTCCACGTGGAAAAAAAAAACACATCCCTTGTTCATCAATCAAATCATTTCTTTTCTTCATCAGGATCTCAGTCCAATCCGTCTTTAAACAAGAGTTATGTCTTTTCTAGTTGCAGGAAGCAGAATATCCACCTACAGATCATCGATCTGTTCTTACTTTCTTGGTTCCTAGTTCCTGGTTCTACTGAATTTCCCATCAGTCACACGTACAAGTAGAAAAAACAGAATGCAACAACTTGCGGCATTCGATTTCTCACAAGAAAGATGTCCAACAACTTACCGTTGGTGGTGGCAAATCACGAGCCTCAACGACAGCAAGTTCCTTTCTCACCAACATTCCAAAGAGAAATCAAACACAAATAAAGTCTATTTACTTACCACAAAAGCGGAGTTTCTCATCATCGCAGCAGGGGGCTCGGCGGGACGTGGCAACGTCGAGTCGATGGGGATCAGCATAGCAGCGGCTTCGACAGGATGCTAGTATCGTGGCTGGTGAGGGCAGCAAGGATCGACGCTGCTTCAATGGGTGTTAGCGAGGGGGTTAGGCTAGATCGCAAGCAAAGCAAGGGCGTTGTTTGGGTGGCGATAGATCAGCAGCAGTGGAGCTCAAGAAACAGCGCGCGTTGAGAACAGGATTGGCGGAGGGCTACTATGGGTTGCTCAAAGATGCGACAAGGTGGACTTGCGGACGTGAGATCTACGGGTCAAGGGCGTCGGCAAGGCAACGGCAACAGGTGGAACGGCGAGATTGAACGAAGGCGGTGTCGGTGCTCGAGTGCGAGCTCGGCGGGGGTCAGCAACTTCGCGAGCAAAACCAGTGGAGCGGAGCGTCAGATGACCGGTGGAACCGCGGCGATGGTACAAGCGCGAGGGGTGCGATGAGAGCGGTAGAGGTGGCATCGGCTTTGCGATTTCGAGAGGGGAGCTCGGAGCAAGGCTGGCGAGTAGCTAGGAACCGGGTTGACAAAGGTGGCGTCGTGATTTCGAGGGGCGACGGTGGGCGAGCAGAACTAGGATCGGCGAACGCCGGATGGGTGGAGGTCGCAAGCTGCCATCTGCGGGTGTTGCAAGAGGAAGCCGGTAAAAATAGAAAGTAGAAATTAGGGTTTTGCTTTGCGTTTTGGTCTTTGGGGGTGGCTTACAAACCGGTTCTGTTGGAAATATATCTTGAAGATTCCGATTCCGTGGATTAGTTTTGGTAAATAGGAAAATAGGAAAATAGAGATTCATTTATTATTTTTTCTTGTTTTATTCTTTTGTCTCTTACATTATAAATTCACCAATGTAATGTGAATATATACAATGAATATACAGAGAAAAAGCTTTTCTCAAATCTCCATTACACTTTCTGTCATGGTATCGTAGTGATAATCCGGCCTAGCTTCCGCATATTTTTCTTTGAATTGCCATCGTTCCTTTTCTAGCCTGTTGTTGCATGATCTTTACCTGTGAAACAGACCATCAAAACGATTAGGAATTCAATTTTTTCTTTTGGTGCCATGACGAATAATGTTGAGAATTCCTCGACAGAGGAGACACCTACCTCAGATCCGGTTGTTTCTCTTGGCGGCGACCTAACCTCTGTTCATCCATCAGAAGAAACCGTTTCTGCAAGATTGATTCCAACGTTGGGCCGGACCTCCGGCCCGATCCGGTGGCCTCCAACCTTTCCTCCAAGCATATGGACAGGTGTGGACCCAGTACCCTTTTGGCCCGTCGCCAAGACAGGTATGGACCCAATATCCTTTTGGGCCGTCGCCGTCTGTAACGGGCCCCACAGAGACATCGGGCCAAACAAATTCTGCTCAGGAATCCGGATCCGTTCCAGGTCAAGGGACCGGATCTATCCCGGGTCAAGGGACGAATCCCTACCCGGGATTTCAACCCGGATACGCGCCACCGGGTTAGGGATCCAGATCTATTCCGGGTCAAAGGACGAATCCCTACCCGGGATTTCAACCCGGATACGCGCCACCGGGTCAGGTAACTGGATCTATCCCGGGTCAAGGGACGAATCCCTACCCGGGATTTCAACCCGGATATGCGCCGCTGTTTTTTCTGGTTGGCGGCGGCGGCCGGCTTGAACCCGGCGACCCTCTGTACACGTCGCCAGCCGACGGACCCGAATTGAAGCTCCTCGGGATGCAGCTTACCGAAGCGGAGAACTACGCAGCTTGGGCTAGGGATCTCCGGCGTGCCCTTGTCACCAAAGACAAGGACGGCTTCCTCGATGGAGCCGTTCCTTTTCCGGCCAACGAACGGCTTCAACGGCAGTGACGCAAGTGCAACCAACTGGTTCGCACATGGCTCGGGAACTGCCTCGCACCGGAAATCGCCACCGGACTTCCACCTACCGAAGACTCCAGAACCCTCTGGGACAGCATCCGCGAGATGTATGGACGCCTCGACCGAGCGAAGCTCTTCACCGTCACTCAAGCTCTGTCGGAGTTGAAGCAGGGGAACCTCTCGGTTACCTCCTGCTTCAACCGCCTCTCCGCTCTATGGAATGAGCTTGAGGCCGCCGAAGAACGACTCGAGGGGCCCGAGGAAACCCTCCAACAGTACCGCAAAATCAAAGAGAGGGAGAAGACAACGAGATTCTTATTGATTCTAAATGAATCCTTCTCGGCTTTCCGGTCGCAAATCCTTGCAATGGACCCTCCACCACCGCTCGGCCGCATTTACCAGTTGGTCGTCCAAGAGGAGCATCATCGGATGGCTGCCGCTGGACACGCTCGGATAGGCGAAGGCCTGAGCCTGGCTGTTCTTCCATCCGGCGAGACAACCCTCGGCGGAACCTCCACAGATCTGGAGAGAAAAATCGTGGCTGCGGCTGCGGCGAGGAGAACCGGAGGAAACCCTAAAACATTGCGATCCGACGGCTCGGATCCAAGATCTGGAATGGATGGCTGGGATCGCCGATCCAAGATGGACGGCTCAGATAGACGCGTTGGATCTGACGGCTGGGATCTCAGCGCTGGAACGGACGGACGAGATCGGCGCACCGAATCGGACGGCCATCATTTATCTGCAGCTTCAACAGAATCGGACGGCTGGGATCGTGCCACGTCAGCAAGAAAGGTCAGTGGGCAAAATTCCAGATTTAAAAATAAATATTGCAGCTACTGTAAACGTCCACATCATACAATTGAGACATGTTGGAAGCCGCATGGAAAACCTAATGACAAAAAGAGAGAATCCATTATTTCCCAAGTTTTTGCACAAAAGGCAGATGGATCACCTCACCAGATGATCACACAAGAACAATATCAGAATATTGTACAAATGCTGGATCAAATCAAGACTAGTGATAAAGGTGCAGGATTCTTAGGTACTTTCCTATACAACAAGAATTCGTTTTCAGTTGATGCATGGATTATCGATTCAGGTGCTAGTGACTACATAGTATGCAACAAATTTTTTTTTCTCAAACATATAAAATGCCAGAATCCCCTATCACGGTGCGTCTTCCAAATGGGAACATCACAAATGTTACCAAAACTGGCACTGTTCAGCTTGGTCAAAATTTAATCCTGAAAAATGTCCTATATATTCCAGAATTTGAATTCAATCTTTTGTCTGTCTCAAAAGTATGTGAGGATAACTCTTGCCATGCCACATTCAATTCAGACAATTGTCTTTTTCAGGACCATTCGACTGGCAAAGTGATGGCCTTGGGTAGTATGGTAGAGGACTCTATTTCGGAACAATTCCCGGGAGATTTAGAATTATTAAATAAGCATGTTTCTGTAATGCTATCGGTTCAAATAAAAATCTCATTTCTCATCAACGATTGGGTCACAATGCTTCTTTTCCTCATCCAAAATGTCCAATATGTCCTTTAGCTAAACAATCTCGAGCACCTTTTTCCGAAAAGTACATCTCGTACATACGATTCTTTCTCTTTACTTCATATGGACATTTGGGGACCTTATCATACTCTTCACCGTGATGGATCTCGATTCTTCCTTACAATTGTTGATGATTACAATCGAGCCACATGGGTTTATCTTATGCAATCGAAAAGCCAAACTTTTGGTCATTTATCAAACTTTATTTCCATGATTAAAAATCAGTTTGGTAAATCTGTACAAAAAAATTCATACAGATAATGGGCATGAATTTTCACTTCGATTGCAACACATTTCTATCTTCCCATGGTATACTTCATGAAAGTTCCTGCACTTACACTCCGCAACAAAATGGAGTTGTTGAGCGCAAACATAGGCATACGGTTAGAGGTTGCTCGTGCTCTAAAATATCAAGCTTCCATTCCGAGAAGATTTTTGGGGAGATTGTGTGGTCACAAAGTAGCTACTTGATCAATCACATGCCAACTCGAATTCTTAATGGTAGGACCCCTTTTGAGATGCTTTACAACAAACAGCCTGATAATAATCATCTTAAAGTATTTGGTTGTTTATGCTATACAACAAATGTGGGTCCTCGAGATAAAATGGGCCCTCGAGCCACTCGGTGCGTCTTTATGGGATATTCTTCTCTTCAGAAAGGATATCGAGTTATGGAGATCTCTACAGGGACTTTCTTCATTAGCAGGGATGTTGTATTCCATGAAGATATATTTCCATTTGAGGAAAAGGTTTCTTCATCACAGTCCTCTTTACCATCAGGACACGACAGACATTTTTTGTCCGATGAATCTTTATCCGTAGCACCAGGGTGTTTTATTGCACTAGGACCACCCATATCATCAGGACCATCTTCGTCTGCATCAATGGAATCTACACCTTTAGAAGCAACATCGCCAGGATTATCTGAGGACATTTCCCAATCTCCTTTAACAACAACTGCTTCACCAATTCTTCCTGAATCATCGGATCCTCCAGCACAAATCATCGAGCAACCTCGACGATCTGGAAGACACACTCGTCCACCTACATGGACAAAGGATTACATATGTTCTGCAAGAAGTTCTTCGGTACACAATATCCCATTGGCTCATATGTATCATTTAATCGATTATCGCTGGACATATGTGTTGTATTAGTCGCATATCGAAGAACGAGAACCATTCTCATTCGGCGAGGCAAAAGCACGAGATCCTAGATGGCAACATGCGATGGAGTCCGAACTTACTGCTCTAATGGAGAATCACACATGGGATATTGTCCCTTTGCCGCCAAGACAGAAACCGATTGGCTGCAAATGGGTTTACAATATCAAATTCAAGGCAGATGGTTCTATTGAGCGCTATAAGGCTCGATTAGTTGCCAAGGGATTCACTCAAAAAGAAGGTTTTGATTACCATGAGACTTTTTCTCCAGTAGCTAAAGAAGTCACTGTACGTTCCTTCTTATCGGTTGCAGCCATACGAAATTGGTCTCTCCATCAGATGGATGTGCATAATGCTTTTCTCCACGGTGATCTCGATGAAGAAATCAACATGGATATTCCTCAATGATTACGCAGACAGGGGGAGTCTCGGGTATGTCGTCTTCGCAAATCCTTATATGGATTAAAATAGGCATCTAGACAATGGTATGCCAAATTCACTGCTGCACTAACCAATGCCGATTTTGAGCATTCTAAGTATGATTATGCCTTGTTTACTCGTACTACAAAAGAGTCATCAATTTATTTGTTGATATATGTTGATGACATACTTGTCATGGGAAATAATGATTCTGATGTTGCCAAGTTCAAAAGGTATTTACACTCCACCTTTCACATCAAAGATTTGGGACCACCAAAATATTTTCTCGGCATCGAGATTGCTCGGTCTAATGAAGGAATTTGCCTCAGTCAAAGGAAGTTCATCTTGGAGATTGTTTCTGAAGCAGGTCTATCGAGATGTAAACCAGCAGTCATCCCAGTTGAGCAGAATGTCAAGTTGACGACGCATGAATATGACATAAGTTCTCCTTCAATCATAAAGGACTCAGTGCTCAAAGATCCTTCAGAATACCAACGACTTGTTGGAAAGTTGATATATCTTACAATGACAAGACCTGACATATCATATGCCGTACAAATACTCAGCCAGTTTATGCATATGCCAAAGCAATCACATATGGATGCGGCATTGAAGGTTGTGAAGTATCTGAAGGGATGTCCAGGCCTTGGTATACTTCTATCTCGTGACTGCAATATGAAGATGACAGCTTTTTGCGACACAGATTATGCCACATGTCCAATGACCAGAAGATCTATTACTGGTTTCTGCATAAAGCTGGGAAAATCATTGATTTCTTGGAAGACAAAGAAGCAATCAACTGTCTCACTATCATCTGCAGAATCAGAGTATCGGGCCATGGCAAAGGCTACCTGTGAAATAGTCTGGATACGAGGACTACTCCTGGATCTCGGAATACAGGTCAGTGGACCCACTGAATTGTTTTGTGATAATGATGCTGCACTCAAATTAGCGGCAAATCTAGTCTTTCATGAAAGAACAAAACACATAGAAGTGAATTGTCATTTCACTCGGGATAGGATCAAAGATGGAGTCCTCGTGACAAAAGGAATCGGAACAACGGAGCAACCTGCAGACGTCTTTACTAAAGCGTTATGTCAAAAACAGCATAGATATCTATTGAGCAAGCTAGGTATCCTTGACATCTACAGGCCACCAGCTTGAGGGGGAGTGTTGGAAATATATCTTGAAGATTCCGATTCTGTGGATTAGTTTTGGTAAATAGGAATATAGGAAAATAGAGATTCATTTATTATTTTTTCCTGTTTTATTCTTTTGTCTCTTACATTATAAATTCACCAATGTAATGTGAATATATACAATGAATATACAGAGAAAAAGCTTTTCTCAAATCTCCATTACACTTTCTGTCGGGTTCCCAAACCGGTCCGATCGATCCGGTTCCCAGGTGGGTAATCCCTCAGAACCGATTCCCGGACTGGTTCAAACAGGGTCTAAGGTTTGGGAACCGGTTCCCAGACCGATTTCAACCGGAACCGGTTCCCGACCCTGTTTTCCGGGTGGGCCAGACCAGGAACCGGGTAAACCTGGTCCGGTTGCACACCCCTAACTATAAGTACAATTTCAACACTTCGGTTGTTGTTTCTCAAAATGAGCGCCGCCATCAGAATTGTCGTCTTCCCAAGAGTCAAATTACGGTGGCTCTGTCTCAAAACAAAACTTACACGCAACCTCCCGTGCTGTCCAACCTCTTCGCGAGTGAGATCCGCGTGCCCCGGTGTCCAATGCTTCAGACGCTCTTCCGGTGTGTGACGCCATCGTTGACATCAGACTCTTACGTGCAGCGCCCCCCGCTGATGTTGATGTCATCCCTAACGTCAGCTACAACGTCAGCTGTCACGTCAGCCATTGACGGGAGTTGACCGATGTTCATGGGCATCGACCTACATCAGCCGGTTCTATCCGATTGGTTCCGATTGTCGGCTGGTTTGACCCAATTCAGACCGATTGGATGGACACGTGTTGCGATAACTTTAAATGAAACTACAGTGGCGGACAAGGAATATGCTCCATACGATCCTTCCTGGAGCTCGACAGACAAGCGAATCCACAATGGCTATTTCAGTTCAAATCTTTGCATTAGTCCCCGTGGTAGATTCTGAAAATGAAAGAAAGAAATTAACTAATAGATCTTCATGCACCGTTGCCATCACTTTCCGAGCTAATTTTCTTTGCAGGCCAAGAACATCATGTGCGAAGATTTCCTGTTAAATTGTGGACAGAAAGACGTGTTTGTTTGTATTTCTTTTTTTGTTTTGAAAATGAAAGAAAGAAATTAACTTTTTGTTCTTTTGTTCCGAGAGAAACAAAAAAGAAACAAAAATAACAAATAACAAATTTAGATCTTCACAAAACCGTTGCACTTTTTTATTTTCTTCACTTTTTCTTCTTTTTTTCTTTCTTTTTCTTTCCGAGCTAATTTTCTTTGCAGGCCAAGAACATCAGGCGGCTCGCCTGCGGAAGATTTCGGCTGTTAAATTCGGCCTTGGATCAGAAAGACTTAAAGCCAAAAGAAGGAAAAAGAAAAAGGAAAAATAGAATAAAAAAAGAATAAATAGAATAAAAATATTTGAAATCAAATTTACCAAACATGTTTTGTTTATTTTTATTGCCGCTGACTCAGGGAAATCATTATTGATCCCTGACTTACCCACTATTTTAAATGGAAGAAGGATATTGTCAAGGCTTGCCGTCCAAGTTTCCGTCCTGGAATTTGCTTGCACTTCGCATTGGCTAGTGTGAGCCCAGCACTCAGAGATCTCTCTCAAACACACATGGAAATCTCTTTGTTGGCTTACTTTGATTCCCTCTTCTTTTAACTTTTCCGATGGCATCCTTCTCATGAGGAGGGACTTATTTTTAGAGTTCTTAGTCTTCTTGTTTTTATTTTTTTTTTTCGATTTTAGTCTTATTGTTTGTCAAAAAGGATAGCTTCTGAGTTTGAATTCTGGTCGTGGAGTCGCAACCAAGGGTGACCTCAACCGTTTCCACAAGGCTGAGGAAGATGAGAATCGATTTTTTCATGATCAGGAAAAGGTTGATGTCCAAGAGAAATTTTATTGGTGACATGATCGACCGGGAGAAGGTTGGGAAGCTCATGAAAGAATGGCTGAGAAATCTCAGCTTCAATCGCTATAACCACTCGAGGAGAATGGGCCGGATGGGGGGGTATGAGTACGAGTTCTCCTGCAGCAACAGCCCGGAGCCAATCATCGTCCACCCGGCCAAGAACAAGAGCCAACGCTTCCCCTGCATAAGGCTCCCTAAAGTCATCGAAGACTTCGTGGAGGACGAGTCCGTGTATCCTACGATGCACGTTTGCATGGCGAGAACCCCCGAGTACACGTTCAACATCCAGATCGAGCGACACAGCCCACTCTTCTCGCCCTCCCCTGAGGAGTTTTCTAATTACTCATCAGATGATGAGGGTGATGGGAAATATGGGCAAGTGGACCACAAGGCTGAGGAATTTATCACGAAGTTTCATGACCAACTGAGGAAGCAAGAAGTGCACTAATGGTTCAAGTTCGATATCCTGCTTCAAGTTTCATGGGTTTTGTGGATAAATCTCCCAAGTCATCCATCAAATTTGCAGGCATTTTCATGACACCCCACTTAGGGTAGACCCTTCTTCTATTTAATGTTGGGCTTATAAGAGTGGTTGTGTAGTCTGTAAATACTGTCCGCTCTAAAATGTGTCAAATCTTGATGTTTCTTTCTCATGTTAGGGGACTTGCGTGCTTCTTATGTATTTCAGATGTCTGTCCAAATCACCTTGAATATAAATAGAACTTCTATAAATGGCAAAACAGACAAACTTACGTACATATCGTGGAACCATTGGGAGCATTTCTGTTCTTTTTATTACTTAATTAAAGGTTTTCTCATGATGATTAACATGTGCTTGACATCTTTTGTCGTTGATGCAAGGAGCCTTTTCAACTAAAGAAAGTGCTCCCGCTTCTGCTTTTTCACATTTTGATTTTTCTATAGAGGCGCACCTGAGTCCTTCACTTCGCCGGCATTTCTCAATTTGACTTTATAAAGCAAGTGGACTATTGCTGTTCTATTGGCACGTTGGAAGGAGCTCTTACCCGCCCCGTCAATTTGGTTCCTTCCTATGGAAACCAAGATTTATTCTTCTCAGTGAGAAGTGAACTCTTGCAGTGAACTGGCTCATGTAATAAATTTACCAAGATCAGCACGAGCAGTTGCACTCGCGCAATAACCTGTTAAGCTATGAGAAATGTTTGAGAGATGAGATGACACTATCTATAAATTATGAAAAATGAAAAAAAAAGTCTAAACTAACTCTCCACTATGTTGATGCGTGCCTGACCCAAGCGGCTATAGATACTATACCTTGGACAAAGTCCGAGTACTGGCGATGTGACAGCAGCGGAAGGACCCATTTGGGAAAGCTTGTTGATGATCGCAAGGAGGGACTACTCGAGCAGTCTAGCTTTGGACAATAGGTAGCGAAGAATCCTAACGACTATTTGCTTCTCAGGATAATCTCAAACAGGAAGACTGAATATATGTATATAAGAGAAGATCGTTTGAGTTGGAAGGAGTTGGGGAAAAAAAAATAGAACAAGTCGAAAGTGTTCAACTCTGTATTTTGAGCAAATTGTGTTTCATTCCTTGAGATTTCAGAGTAGTGTCCTTGCTGCACTGTAATTGAGAGAAGATTAAGTCTATACATTTGATAGTGGCATTTGAGTCTTGGTAGTGTGATTTATCATTTGATAGGATTAGTACTTGCTAGTTGTAACTTATCTAGGTGGTTATTAGTGCATTCCAACCCAACTTGTAACTATTAAACTAGAGAGTGGATGCAGGCTGATGAATAAGCCGAACCATTATATATTGTTGTGCACTAGCTTTACTTCCGTTTATATATGATTATTTACACAATAGTTCTCGATATACTTAGTATCAACTTCTCCTTATTTTAAAGGATAAGTTGCTAATATCCGAAAAACTTTCAAAATAACTTATTTACCCCCTCAAAAGTTGTTTAGGGTGCACAAATAACCATTTGATTTCTTACCAGGTCCATTTTCAAAATAGGTTTAGAACAAAATCAATTTGATAATGCAATTCATTTTCTATTTTTAGAAGAAATTTTTTATCCAAAAATAAGTTTGGAACAAAAATGAGAAGTAATTTTTTTTTTTAATTTCTTATTTCTAAAATAGAAATGAGTAATAAAAACTCTTGTCATTGTTTGCTTTTACTACTAGCCCACCGCCCACACGCCACCGCCAGCCATCGTCCACTACCGTCTTCTGTCACTAAAAGGAAAATTTTTGTGTCGCTATTAAATGAATTTCTGTTTTAGGAAAACCCAACATGGTGTTATTTTATTAATAAAATTGGTTTATGTGGCTTACCGAAATGTCCACTTAGCAATCCTTGTCCCAAAACAACATCGGTTTGCCACCCAATTTTGATTTATAATATAATCATTAATTAAATTAAATTAAAAACTAAATTAAAAAAATGGCAGCAAATCGGTGAGGGCCACCATGGCCCTCGCCGCCACTATCCCATCCTCACCAGAAAGGGCGTCAACAATGGTGGGTGAGGGTCAACCAAGGTTGCTCGGCCTTGGCTAGTGGCCAGCGACTCTGGCCAACTGTAATTGAGGGCTTGCATGCCTTTGCCCATATTTGGGGTGAGGGGTAGCAACCCTGTCCCAAGTAAGGCGGGTTGGTGACCCTCACCTAGATCATGCCAAGGGCCGCTGTTGGCTAGGGTGAGGTCACCATTTAGCCCCACCACAGCCAAAGGTAGCCTTTGGCCCCTCTAGGCTAGGGTAGGCACCTTGCCTAATCTAGGGGAGGGCGTGCAAGCCCTAGCCTATGGTTGGCTTGGGTCACCAACCATTAGTCGAGGCCCAATGATCTCGTTAACCCTTGGCCCACCATCGCCTGCCCTTTTTGACGATGGTGGGGCAACGGCAATAAGAGTCATGGAGGCCCTCGCTAATTTGCTTTTTTTTTTTTTGCAAATTTAGTTGTTTTTAAATTAAATTAAATTTAAAAACCTAAATTTGGATCAAAACGACGTCATTTTGGGCTTCTCTAGCCACATTAGCATTATATAGATAAATGTTGTTTAAAGAAATGACACATCAATTAAAGATCTCGCTAGGAAAAACCACGTCAGCTATTTAGTCAAAAAAATTGCCGTTGGTACTTAAGAGTTCATTTCTTCTCCGACTTTGACACTTAAGTGTACATTTTGGAAATTTTGACACTTATATGTCCATCCATGCCAAGTTTTGACACTTGGAGTGTCCTTCTTCCTCAAAACATCTTAATTGATTGGCAAATCAATCTTGAGACAAGTTACCTTCTATAAACAGAGACCTCTACTTATGAAAACCAATACTCTGGTTATATGAGGGACCAAGATCAAGTGGAGATTTGAATTTTGTCACGTAATGGCTACATAATATTCTTGATACATATTTGTCCAACAAGTAAATTGGAAGATGATCCTCTAAAGACTGTCCAATGGTTAGATTGGAAGTAGAGGAGTATAAAGGAGCCCAAGGTGCCTAGGAGAAAGTAAAAGACAAAGCTAGAATTAAGAGTTCTAAAGTCTGAGTGAACTTTGACCATATACACTTGTTTTGTTGGGCTACAATTTGTAATCTTGAGAGAAATACTAAAAGATTGGTTGAGTGAGATTATGAAACCTATCATACACTGAGTGTGATTACTCATTATTGTAATATCTTGTTGAACATTAGGCTATCAGCATGAGAGAGTATATGTAGACTTGATCAAAGCCAAACCACTATAAGTCTTGTCTTGTGCACAAATTCTCTTATCCCTAAACTCATACCTTATTATTATAGTCCATTGCACACTTGCTCAATAGCTTGTGAAGTTTGTTCAAACTACGAACTTTACACTCTAAGTTCATATTCAAATCTTAACCTTTTCAATGCCATTTCAAATTTGTCAAAAGTCTATAGAATTATCTATTCACTCCATGTAGATGATACTTGCTAACTTACAACAATGCCATCGTTGACATTAGACTCACATGTGCACTGCCCCACAGCTGATGTTGATGTCATCCCTAACGTCATCTACACATCAGCTGCCACATCAATTGCCACATCAGCCATTGACCAGAGTTGACCATTGTTGATCGACATTGACCGATGTCGATTGGTTCTATCCGATCGGTTCCAAGACGGTTTTCAACTGGTTCGACCCAATTCAGAAAATTGGATGGACACGTATTGCGAAAACAGTAGATGAAACTGCAGTAGCGGACAACGAATTTGCACCATGCAATCATCTTTGGAGATTGACACACAGGAGAAGACACAATGGCCATTTCAGTTTAAATCTTTGTATTAGTCCCTGTGCTAATTTCTGAAAACTAAAAGAAAGAAACTTAAGAAAGAACGTATAGAGAAATGAGCTGAGTCCATAGGGTTGGGAAAATTAGGGTGCGCATGGATTTGTTTCTGTTCTTTTTTGTTCCGGGAACAAACAAAAAAGTGTTTTGTTCGGGAAGCGAGTTTTTGAACAAAAGAACACGTTTGGTAACGTTTGGTCAGGAATAAAAAATGAACAGAAACACGTTTGGTAAATTTTATTTTTTTTGTTTCTTTTAATTTTTTAAACATTTTTTTTTTTTTTTATTTTTCCTTTCTTTTTATTTTTTCTTTTCTTCGGCCGGCGGCCTCGCCCGGCCCATGGCGAGGCTTGCCGCCCACCACGAGGCCGAGCCTGGCCGTGGTTGGGCGAGGCTCGGCCTCGCCTTGGCCGGGCGAGCTCGGCGAGCCCGAGCCTACCCGACCATGGCGAGGCTCGGGCTCGCGGATGCAGGCGAGCCCCGAGCTCGCCCGACCAAGGCGGGCTCGGCCTCGCCGTGCGGCGGCGCCCGAGCCTCGCCTTGGTTGGGGCGAGCTCGGGCTCGCGGATCTGGCGAGCTCGAGCTCGCCCGACCATGGCGAGGCTCGGGCTCGCCTTGGCTGGGCGAGCTCGGGCTCGCCCGCATCCGACGAGCCCGAGCCTCGCCATGGTGGGCGAGCTCGAGCTCGCCAGATCCGGCGAGGCCGAGCGTCACCGACCCGGCGAGGCTCGGGCTCGCCGGATCAGGCGAGCTCCGACGAGCCGAGCTCGCCTTGACCATGGCGAGGCTCGGGCTCGCCGGATGCAGGCGAGCCAGGCTCGCCCGGCCAAGGCGAGGCTCGGCGTCGCCGGCGCGCGGCGAGGCCGAGCATCGCCCAGGCTGGCGAGCTCGGGCTCGCGGATCTGGGCGAGCTCGAGCTCGCCCGGCCATGGCGAGGCTCGGCCTCGCCGGATCTGGGCGAGCCGAGCTCGCCCAACCAAGGCGAGGCTCGGCGTCGCCGACGCGGGCGAGGCCGAGCCTCGCCTTGGTGGGCGAGCTCGGGCTCGCCCAGTCCGGCGAGCCCGAGCTGCCCGGCCATGGCGAGGCTCGGGCTCGCCGGATGCGGGCGAGCCCGAGCTCGCCCGGCCCAAGGCGCGAGGCTCGGCGCGGCGGCGCCGAGCCTCGCCTTGGTGGGCGAGCTCCGGGCTCGCCGGATGGCGAGCTCGAGCTCGCCCAGCCATGGCGAGGCTCGGGCTCGCCGGATCTGGGCAAGCCGAGCTCGCCCAGCCAAGGCGAGGCTCGGCGTCGCCCGGGCGAGGCCGAGCCTCGCCTTGGCCGGGCGAGCTCGGGCTCGCCCAGATCCGCGAGCTCGGGCTCGCCCAGATCCGGCGAGCCGAGCCTCGCCATGGGGGGCGAGCTCGGCAGCTGCCGAGCCTGCCCGACCATGGCGAGGCTCGGGCTCGCCGGATCGGGCGAGCTCGAGCTCGCCCGACCATGGCGAGGCTCGGGCTCGCCGGATCGGGCGAGCCCGAGCTTGCCCGGCCAAGGCGAGGCTCGGCCTCGCCCGCGCGCGACGCGAGCCGAGCCTCGACGGCCGGTCGCCGGCGGTCGCCGGCCATGGCCGAGGCCGCGACCGGCCAAAATGAAAAAGAAGAAAAAAAAAGAAGAAAAGAAGAAAGAAGAAGAAGAGAGAGAAGAGTGATTTTTGTTCTTTTGTTCCTTAGAAGTGTTTCTTTCAGGAGAAACAACTTTTTTTGTTTCTTTTTTCTGTTTCTATTTCGTTCCAGAAACAAAAAAAAAAAAAAAGAAACGCAACCAAACGCGTTTTGTTCCTTTTTTCCCCGGGAACACTTTCCGTACAGAAGTGTGCCGGAAACACTTTTTGGAGTGTTTCCATGCACGCCTTATTAACCGAGACCACCGCACCGTTGCCGTCATTTTCCGTAGTAATTTTCTGTGAAACGCAAGAAAATCATGTCGGAGGATCTTTCTGTTAATTGCTCGGACAGGAAAACTTTAAGGCAAAAAGAGCTTGGAATCATTGTTCAATCCCGCCGACCGAGGGTCCCGCTTCCCACTATTTCAAATTAAATAAAGATCTTGCCACGCTTGCCGCCCAAGTTTCCGTCCTAAAACTTGCTCGCATTTTGCTTAGACTAGTGTAAACCCAGCACTGAGAGATCTCTCAAACACACGGAAATCTCTTTGTTGGCTTATTTTGATTCCCTCTTCTTTAACTCTTATATTTTCCGATGGCATCATTCTCATAAGGAGGGACTTACGTTTAGAGTTTTTAGTCTTCTTGTTTGTCAAAAAGGATAGCTTTTGGGTTTGAATTCTGGTCATGGAGTTGCGACCAAGAGTGAGCCCAACCGTTGCCACAAGGCTGTGGCAGATTGTGAAAATCAATTTTGTAGTGATCTGGAAAGGATTGATGTCCAAGAGAAATTTTATTAGTGACATGATCGACGGGGCGAGGGACAGGAAGCTTACGAAAGAATCATTGAAGAATCTCAGCTTCAATCACTACAACCACTCAACGAAAATGCGCCAGGTCGGGCTCAAAGGGTACGAGTATGAGTTCTCCTGCAGCAACAGCCCAGACCAGCTCATCGTCCACTCGGCCAAGAACAAGGGCCAACGCTTCCCCTGCATGAGGCTCCCTGAAGTCATCGAGGACTTTGTGGAGGACGAGCCCGTGTACCCGGAGACACGTTTGCGTGGTGAAGACTGCCGATTACACGTTCAGCATCCAGATTGAGCGATGCGGCGCCTTCTTCTCGCCGTCCTCTAAGGTGGTCTCTAATTACCCATCAGATGATGATGGTGATGGGAAAAATGGGCAAGTGGACCACAAGGCTGAGGAATTCATCCCGAAGTTTCATGACCAACTGAGGAAGCAAGAAGTGCACGCAAGAAGTGCGCTAATGGTTCAAGTTCAACATCCTGCTTCAAGTTTTCAAGGGTTTTGTAAATAAATCTCCCAAGTCATCCATCAGATTTGCAAGCATTTTCATGGCACCACCTAGGGTAGACCCATCTTCTATTTTATGTTGGGCTTACAAGAGTGGTGGTGTGGTCTGTAAATACTGTCCTCTCTAAAATGTGTCAAATCTTGATGTTTCTTTCTCATGTTAGGGACTTGCGTCCTCCCTACGTATTTCACCTGTCTGTCCAAAGCACCTTGAATTTAAATAAAGCTTGTATAAATGGCAAAACAGACAAACTTACGTACAATATCATGGAACCTTTGGGTGTGTTTCTGTTCCTTTTATTACTTAATTGACGGTTTTCTCATGATGATTAACATGTGCTTGACATCTTTTGTCGTTGATGCGAGGGGCCTTTTCAACTGAAGAAAGTGCTCCCGCTTCTGCTTTTTCACAGTTTGATTTTTCTGTAGAGGCGCACCTGAGCCCTTCACTCCGCCAGCATTTCTCACTTTATATCTATAAAGCAAGTGGACTATTTCTGTTCTGTTGGCACGTTGGAAGGAGGTCTTACACGCCTCTTCAATTTGGTTCCCTTCCTATGGAAACCAAGATTTATTCTTCTCAGTGAGAAGTGAACTCTTGCAATGAACTGGCTCATGTATTAAATTTACCAAGATCAATACGAACAGTTACACTCGCGATAACCTGTTAAACTATGAGAAATGTTTGAGATACGAGATGCACTCCATTATGTTGATGCGTCCTTGACCCAAGCGGCTACAGATAATGCACCTTGGACAAGTCCGAGTACCGGCGATGCGACAGCAGCGGAAGGACCCATTCGGGAAAGCTTTTTGATGATCGCAGGAAAAGACTATTCAAGCAGTCTAGCTTCGGACGGTAGCTGGCAGAGGATCCTAATGACTACTTTGTTTGTGAGGATAATCTCCGATGGGAAGATTGGAATATGTCTATAAAACAGAAGAACATTTGAGTTGAAAGGAGTTGAAAAAAAAAAAGAATAAATTGAAAGTGTTCAACTCTGTATTCTGAGCAAATTGTGTTTCATTCCTTGAGATTTCAGAGTAGTGTCCTTGCTACAATGTTAATGGAGAGAAGATTAAGAGCGCGTTTGGTAATGATTCTGTTCTTAGGCGTGGATTTTAATCGAAATGATTTTTTTTTCTGTTCCCTTGAATAGATTCTAAGCATTTTAAGCCGTTTGATAACTGTCCAAAATTTCTGATTTTGGAATAAAATTGCATTTGGTACCGTGCTTATTTATTCTATTCCAAATTAATTTCTTTTAATTTTTAAATAATTTGTATACTTTTTTCCTTTTCCCTTTTCTTTTTTTCCTTTTTTTCCTTTTCTTTTTTTTTCCTTTTTTTTTTTTTTTTTTTTTTTTTTCTCCTATTCTTCTTATTCTTCTTTAGGCCGGTCATTGGATCGGCGACCGCCCAGATGAGGGCCGACAACCTCCACCGGAGCGTCGTCGGCCCTCGGCGAGGCCGAGCCCTCGTCGGGCAAGCTTCGCCCGTGTGGCCAAGCCGACCTTGCCGAGGCCGGGTGAGGGCCGCCTAGCCAGGCGAGGCTGGGTGAGCCTCGCCGGGGCTAGGTGAGGCCCGCCTAGCCACCGGTAGGGCCGAGGCTTGCCCAGCCCTAGTGAGGCTAAGCCCGCCGATGGCTAGGTGGGCCTCGCCGGCCGGGTGAGGCTCGCCCGGCCACGACAAGGCCTACTGGTCAACGACAGAGCTCGCCGGACCGGTTGCCGGCGGCGAGTGGATGGCGGATGGCAGCGGTGGCGATGGCAGCAGACGGTGGTAGATCGCAACCTCGCGATTGAAGAAGAAGAAAAAAAAAAAAAAATAGTTGGTTTTGATTTTATTTTTTTCGATTCTAGAACAAGAATCACATGGACGGTGGCGGATCACAACCGCGCAATTGAAGAAGAAGAAAAGAAAAAAAAAAATAGTTGGTTTTGATTTTTTTTATGATTACGGAACAAGAATCACATGGATGGTGGCGGATCGCAACCACGCAATTGAAGAAGAAGAAAAGAGAAAAAAATAGTTGATTTTGATTTTTTTCTAATTCTGGAACAAGAATCACATTTTTATTATTATTATTATTCTTGATTCTACTTCCAATCTATTCATGGGAACAAAAATTTTACCAAACACGATTTTGAGCCCAAGCGATTCTGGGAACAAAAAATTAGAATTTGGCCCTATTTGGATGGTTACCAAATAGGGCATAAGTGTACAACATTTGATAGGGTGTATGAGTCTTGATAGTATGATTTATCATTTGATAGGATCAATACTTGCTGGTTATAACTTATCTTGATGATTACTAGTGTATTCCAACCCAACTTGTAGCTGTTAATCTAGAGAGTAGATGCAAGCTTGGTGAATAGGCCGAACCATTATATATTGTTGTGTGCTATCTTTACTTATGTTTATATATGATATTTGCACATTAGCTCTTGATATTCTTAGTATTAGCTTCTCTTAATTTTAAAGTATAAGTTGCTAATATCTAAGAAACTTTCAAAGCAACTTATTTACCCCTTTCTAAGTTGCTTAGAGTGCACATGATAACCATTTTATTTCTCACTAGATATATTTCTAGAATAAGTTTGGAAAAAATCCGTTTGGTAAGGCAATTCATTCTTTTTTATTTCTAGAACAATTTTTTTGTTCAAAAATGGGTTTGAAACAAATTTAGAAAAGTAACAAAAATGAAAAGCAAAAATTTTCTACTTTTCTATTTTTAAAATAGAAATGAGAAATAGAAATTATTCTTATTGTTTGCCCTCACTATTAGCCAACTGCCTACACACCATTGCTAGCCACCTCCCCCCACCAGCCACTGTCTATTGGTGGCTTCCAACAACTTGGAGGGAAAATTTTTTGTATCGTTATTAAATGAATTTCTATTTTAGAAATAGAAATTTTGTATTATTATTAAATGTATATTTTTGCTCAAAACTCATCTAAAAAATGAAAATAGAAAAATCTATTTTCTACCAAAAATTGAGTTCATAAACAAAAAGGTTATCGTTCACGCCCTTAGGTTGCCTCAAAATCATCAAGTTGCTTTCTCAACTCAACCGACTCTAGAGGGGCCATCCTATAAGGTGCTTGGGTAAGTAATTTGGCACGTGGCCAGAGCTCAACCGTAAGACCTGTTGATCGGTGAGACGGTGTCACAAGCTTTCCAAAGGTGAACCACCTAAGGAAAGCTAATAATAACTAAGCAAACATTAGTCCAAACTCTTCCAAACTTATACAAAGTGTAATTTCAAGGTTTTGATTTAATTAGTTAAGCATGCAATTCAATTCATTTAAGAATCATCACTAATCTATTGTGGATCAAATAGAAACTGAAGTAAAATGTGGGGAATTTACTTCTACATAGATGTGAAGACTTGATTACACTAAATAAATTTAACGACATTTTGGTATCTTTTCTCTTATTTCAAGTACATTTTAACAAGTAGTCTTGGTCACTTTTTATCCTAATTCACTAACATGTGATGGATGATCATGCGAATGCGCAAGCAAAAACTTAATACTTAATAAATCATAGCCATAAATAAATTGCTAGAAGGAGCAAAAACCTTAATGCATTAAGCAAAGCAAAAGCTAGAGTTTATTACAATTCGATGCACCAAGTATTTTGCAAGATGTCAATAACAAAAAAAAAAACAAAAATTAATGCATGGCGTAATCATGATTTCTAAACGTGATTATGCAATTCTTTTTGGGCCTTGTTTAAAAAATGACTTAATTCAAAGACGATATGAATTCTAGGCTAACATGCATGGGTTGTTAAACCAATGACATATGACATAGATTATTCAACTAATGAAATGCGATTTGATTTAAATGCAATCTACATGCAATTCTGATGACACGAATTGTGATTAAATATGAATTAATCCTATTATTTTAACTATATGAAATTATTATTTTTCTTTGTATAAAATTAATATATAAGCAATGCATGAGATGACAAAACCCGAAAGCATATGACTATTAAATGACATGCATTGCATGACGTGAAAATCGTGAAACTAGTTCTATATGAAATATGCATGTCAAATTTTTGTGATTTTCCTTGAAAGTTAAATTAAGAAACCACATAAATATATGATGACCTAATTTGAACTAAGAAATAATTTATATTAAATCCTAGTAAAAAATTACTAAATTTTCCTAATATATGCAATTTTAAATTATGAAACTTAAACCATTCTAAATGCAGTGTAACTCTCTTTCTTTTTTTTTTGTAATTTCATAATAGGAATGCTGAAAACTAATTGATACGCAAGATATAAGCTCCACATAATCAAATATGCACCATGAAAAAAAAGGAAACAAATATAATCGAGAATGCAATATTTGGCCCCAAAGTTCGAATTCCCAATTATATAAATATGCAGTGACTCAAGCAATGAAAATGCCTATTTAGGAAACACTTAAAACTTCAAAAAAAAAAAAAGTGTTAGAATCCAATAATCACAATTTAAGCAATTAAACATCTGAATGAAACATAATTTAGGAAATTACCCACATTGGATTATTGATTTGAACAACGATTGGTGACAAGAGGGTTCATGGTGATTGGCAACGAGATCACTAGGCTATCACCGATAAACTGTTAGGCTACGTTTGTCGTCTAGATTTCTAACCAAAATAGGACTAGATATGATATAATATGAAATCCTAGGATTTTTTTATGTACTATTTACTGTTTCGTGAATCGCAATATTAAAGTCAGATATATTCACATCATATCAAATACATTTTTTTAATATAAACATCATATCATTATAAATGAACCTAAAAGTTTATAAACGGAGATAGTGAAAATCTCCGTGACACTATTCCTTAATTTATTTTATTTTTATTTTTATTTTATTTATCTCTTTTTTAAAATTAATTTATTTATTATTAATTTTTCCCCTTTCATCATTCTTTAATAAAATTTTATCAAATTGTAAACTATACCAACATACCTAAAATACAAAAATACCTAAAATATATATAATAAATATAAATATATAATTTACAGATTGAATGTTTATTATAAGATAGAATTAAAGTTGAATATATAAATTAAAATAAGATTAAATTTAAAATAATTTTTAATTTTTAATTTCTTAAATTAGAATTCAAATATTATTTATATTGAAATATAATATTAATTTTTTTAATTTAAGAAATTTGTTATTCGAGAAAATAACTTTCCTATTATGGACATTAGAAATCATATCCATCTTTATCCCGCCTCTCACATGGGATAATTTTATCCGGCCTATATTATCTTAATATCCGATTTTATCCTGTCCTATGCAAGCACCAAACTTAGGATATGATATCATATCCTATCCCGAATTTTATTCTGATTGCCAAACGTGGCCTTAGGAATCCCCATAATTTGTTGAAAAATCTGAAAAGAAATAACCAAGGGCTGTACATATTCATTGGGGGCTCATTGACGTGGTACGTGGCGAACTGGCAATAGCACAATGGGAGGCTTAGCGTGGTATTGATTAGGAATGAGTAGTTTCAGGTTCCATACAAGTTTCACTTAGTACTAGAAGTTGCTCATTGAAATAGGTTCCTCATTTTTTAGAACCTAGAACCTATCCTATCATAGGTTCCAAAGTCAGTTCTAAGTCTACCTAGGTTCTACTTGTATTATTAATTGAACAATTAATTATCGCATTTAGTTATGACTACTTGCTGCTACAATTCACTAACCATAACTTATATTTAGACATATAAAAAATATGAAATATTTAAAAGGTAAAGGTCTTGACCATAAAATGGAAACTTAGATTAGTGATTCCAGAATATACACTTTTCATCAAATGCCATAGAATACTGTGGGATTGCGTGAATACATAGATCAAGAAAACAAAAAAAAAATGGTATAGGTTTTAAGTTGCAGGTTCTAGGTTCCACTAATCTAGAACCTAGAACCTATTTATCAAAATAGGTTACCTAATTTTTGGAACTTGGAATTTATCTTACATATATTGGAACTTGGAACCGAATAGGTTCTCAAATTTCAAGTTCTACTCTAGAACCATGCTCACCTCTAGTATTGATCATTAGGATGGTGTCGAGACTAGAACTACCAGTGTGCCACAAAACCTACAAGAAAAGGCATCGAGAAGACTTGAAACTCGATTGAGCAAGGGCAAGGGCACGATGTTAGAACTGGCTTGAGGCGTGTTTGGTTGGGTTGGAGATTACTATAGGCGTCAATGGTGTTGAACAGTGACAAGCAAGGAGCAACAGCGTGAAGGAGCGAAGCGCGGTGGCTAGCTGGCAACAAAAAATGGCGGCGGGATGCTTGGACTGCTTGCAAGTGTAATTCAAGGGCAAAGCATAGCGAGGCAAGCGGCGTAGCATGATGAGGTGAGTAGCACAACACAAAGAAGCAAAAGAGCATTGGGGTGTGTGGAATAGTTGAACGCCGAAACTAGATCTCAAGAGCAAATGGGGATGGTGGGTGGAGGAACTTTTTTTTGGCTTGTGAGATATTCCTAAGGAAAAATGATTGGGATGGTATTTAATACACTATAAGAATAATAGTGTATTTTAGACCACAAAAAATCAAATAATAAATAATTATAAATTATTGTAAGGTCCCCTCCTTTAAGAATTTGTGATTTATAATAAGTTGTTGTTCTCATAGCAGCCCAAAGACTATTATACTATCAAAACTCTATTATGACTATAACAATCACCTAGAGGAGTAAAGAATAGGTGATTGTGCGAAAATGAAATAATTTTAAACAACCATTGCAGCAAGATAACTTTTGATGAAGTGGTCAGATTTTATTGATGTGCAATTCTAATCACAATAAATGAAAGGAGTAAAGGATAAAGAATTGCACACAAATGGTTATAGTGGTTTGGCTTTTGCAAGCTTATGTCCACTTTCTTGCACTATAACCTATTGGCTAGAATCCATTGATACAAACTAATCAGAGGCTACAAGAATTGAGCTAAAAACACTCAGATTTGTGTAAACTACTCCTCACACACTCTCAGCATCTAAAAGGTTGCGCAATTTCTCTTACAGAGATAAATGTATGAGATCTCAAAACACTTTTCAGACTTTGGAATTAAAAGTTTTCCTAGTTCCTCAAAACTTCAAGGTTGTTCTATGAACACTTTCTCTTTAATCATTCAAGAAGGCACTCTTCACGTCCATTTGGAAAAGTCTGAAACCATGAAAACAAGCGTAAGTGAGTAAAAGTCTAATCGCCTCTAACCTTGTTATTGGCACATGAGTTTCATTATAGTCGATCCCTCCTTTTTGCAAATAGCTTTTGGCAACCAATCTTACTTTGTTTCTCCTGACTTTTCCTTGATTATTAAGATTGTTCCCATACACCCATTTTGTTTATATCATAGGATGGTCCTTTAGTTTAGGAACCAATTCCCATATTTTGTTTACTTAAAATTGTTGGAGTTCCTCCTACACTACTTGGATCCAATTTTCATTTGATAGGGCTTCTTTAGTACTTCTTGGTTCAATCTCTAAAATGAGTACCAAGATACTAACGGCATCTTTTAGTGTTGATCTCGCTCTAATATTGTCATCGATGTTTCTAATAATCAAATCCTTTGGATGGCTTGACTTGTGCTTCTAGTCTTTGTTGAATTTGTCATCAGACGTTGTGGGTTTCCCACTATCATACTTATCAGCACTTTCTTGTTACTAAGGTTGTTCATTTGATTTTGAATCATTGATTTCTTCTTGTGCTTGAATTGTGTCAGATGGCTGCTTTGCATGATTATAGTATTCATGAATTTGAGGATTTTCATCAAATTTCATGTTGATGGATTCCTCTACTATTTGAGATCTCTTATTGTAGACTCTTAAAGCTTGCTTGTAGTTGAGTACCCCAAAAATACACCTTTATCTGATCTTTCATCAAACTAACTAGGCCGATTATTTGCATTTCTCAAGATAAAACATCTATAGCCAAAATCTCTGGAATATGAAATGATTGGTTTCCTGCATTTGAAAAGCTCATAGGGGTTTTTTTTCTAAGGAAGGTCTGAGGGAAACTTGATTTATGATGTAACATGCTGTTGAAATGGCTTTAACCCCAAAAGTGTGATGCACTTTTGCTTTTTGTAAGAAGAGTTCTTGTCATTTCTTGCAAGAACCTATTTTTCCTCTCTTATGCACCATTCTGTTTAGGTATATAGGGAGTTGAAAAATGATGCAAAACCGCTTTCTCAACAATAGTTTTGGAAACTTTGATTTTGAACTCACCCCATGATTAGTTTCAATGGAAGAAATGAAATAACATTTTTCATTCTAAATCTTTTTGGCAAAGTTAAAAAAAAAATGAGAAAATGCTTCATGCTTGTGTACAAGGAAGAAAGCCCTTGTGTACCTTATATAATCATCAACTACTACCAAGCAATATCTTTTACCTCCCAAACTTTGTGTTCTTGTAGGTCCAAAAATGTCCATATGAAGAAGCTGCAAAACGTTGTTAGTACTGATATAATTGATGGGTTAAAAGAACTCCTTATCTATTTACCTAGGGCATAGATTGAGCAGACTTCAAACCTTTTGAACTTTAGATCTGGCAAGTCTTGTACCAATTTCTTTGAGAAGAGCTTTGAAATTTGCTTGGTACTTATGTGTCCAAGCTTACTATGTCAAAGATTTGATTAGTCCTTGATGGAGATTAGACATTGAACATCATCGGCTGATAAATCTAGTAGGTAGATATTTCCGTGTCTCCTTCTGGTTAACAACTACTTCATATCTTTACTAATGCTAGAGCATTTATCTTCTTGAAAGCGGATCTCATACCTAGCGTCACATAATTGGCTAATGTTGATGAGATTATACTTCGGGCCTTTGACAAGAGATACATCTCTTATAGTTTGGTTACCAATCTCAACTGTTCATTTGCCAATGATCTTTCCTTTATTGTTCCCTTCAAAGGAAATGCTTCTACCATTGAATCTTGCGAGTTCAATAAATTTGCTTGGATCACCAGTCATATGTCTTGAGCAACAATTATCGAGGTACCACTCGTTTCTCTTTTTCTTTGGTACCTACACAAAGATAAAGACAAGTTCAAGTCTTCTTTGGTACCCATATTTGTTTGAGTCCTCTCTGGTTAGAACGATTGACCATACTTAGAAAGTTTTTTCGAATCCAACCTTTGGAATAGTCATTTTCATTATAATCATGACTACCGCATATTGAACATTTAAAAAGGTTTTGACCGATAATTTTTTAAAATTATTTTCTAAAATGATTTTCATAGAAAACTATTGGAGGCTTTTGCTTCTTTCTCTCTTTGTAAGTTGAAAAATCATTTTCTAAAACCTTTTTGTTTTTACATCCAAGCCTTAATTTTTGCAATATGGGATTTAAATAGACAAAATATGTTCCAAAGTTTTTGAGCCAATTGAAAACCTTTTTGCAACATCTGAAATTTCCTTTTTCAAAGAATCATTTACTTTCAAAAGAGAGTCATGATTTTCTTTTATATGAAGAAAAAATCCTTTTCAAGATACTCAATATTTTCTATTTGGAAAGAATCTTGTTGTCTCAATCTTGAGATTTCTTTCTTCAATTATGATAATTTTCTAAGCATAGCCTTGTTATCAATAAGAAATTCTTCTATATAATTAGATACTTCAACTAGAATATCAAAATTATTTACCTCAAATTCTTCTTCCGAATCAAATTTTGCTATAAGACAAATATTAGCATATTCTTTATCACTTTCTTCATACTCAATGTCACTCAAAAAATAAAGAAAAGAGAAGCAAGAAAAAAAAAAATGAAAAATAATTTAAAATTAAAGTATTTGGATTAAAACACCCTTGACTAGCGAAATATTTAGCCAGCCAATGACTAGCAAGGTCAAACCTTTATTAGAAATTACTATGGCCATTTCAAGCCCTTATTTGACATAAGGTCAAATTCAAAGTCTTTATTTAAGAAAATAAGGATATTTCAAATCCTTATTTGAAAATTTTCATTTATTTTATTTTCCTTTTTATTCAATTTTTTTCAAAAATATCCCGATTGGTCCTTTTTGTTGGAATCACAAATGGAATGATAAATTGGATGTTGGAAAGTCAACTCCAATATATTGAAATATATATATATATATATATATATATATATTTAAAACGTAAAGGGCCACTATAAATTTCGAGAAAAAGTAGGCAGACTACGCGTCCCTATCCCCATTTTTTTTTTTTTTTTTTTTTTTAGGCAGACTTTATGGTCCCTAAAATTTAACATTTTTCGGTCGGGTGGTTTAGTCTTCTCTTTTAAAGACTCGTTTAGGTTAGCATGATGTGGCGAGGAGCTGGGCTTTGGCCTGATAATGATGAGCTGGGTTATCTCATATGGGCTTTTAGTAACCACATACATGCTCCCAACAACTTGCGGATTTTCAATTCCTTGGTCTGTACGGTAAATTCTTCGGATTTGCTCAAACAACAGCTTTTCCTTTAAAAATAACTTGATTTTACAGTCATAAAGAATTCAGCCACCAGGTGCAGATGCAGAAGAAAGTTTTCTGCCTGCAGCAGTGGCATCTTGGTGGAAGCATCATTGTCCTTTTCTTGGCTGCAATGATGCCTGTGGTACTTCCTACTGCCCCCATCTGCTCCTATGGCCAGGCTATCTGCCAGGGAAAAAGAAAACCATTTTTGTATCGTTTCTTCACCGTCACCGGTTCAATCGTGGACAAAAGAAAACGAAGCCAAGGACTTTGTATCAATCCTGGCTACCGCCGCCCCAGTCGCAAAGGCCCAGTTGATTAAAGGTGACACGAGTTCGACTCTCGCCATCAAAATAAGTAGGGACTAGTGTCACGAACCAGAAGAATCATCTGGACCTTATAACGAGAATCGTCGAGTGTATTCAAATTTACTGACCAATAAGTTTGAATGACTGCTTCGAGCTTTAGTTGTTGGAAAGAAAGGTGCATACCCATGTGAGAAGATATTTTGTAAAATAATCTTATTGAAGAAGTCAATAAAAGTGTGAAAAATTAGCAAGCCACGAGCCTATCACTAATCAACTCAATCCGCCATATGATGTCAATCGAGAAATAATCATTCTGACAGGGAAATCTTCACATAAACAAATCCCAAGTGTAGAAACAGCTCAACGGTAAGTTTCCCACAAAAAATGGGTTGTTGTCACTCCTTTGCAACGTCAAACGCTTCCCTCTCATCAATGTCAGCTCTGACCGAGTGGCTATGGTTATATCTATTGCCGATCCAGAGTTAGAAAAACAGATCTGCAGCACATACGGCTGACCAAGCCTGACAAAGACATGGGGTCGGGGTGGTTCTCTGGTCTGTATGACCCATCCTGAATTGGATGTTAGGGAAACAGTAGAAAGAGTCTAAATTGTCATGCTTTGACTGTGGACCTTGCCCCCACTTTCCTGTCCTCAGCCCTAATCTCCAAAAACTTCCTCCTTTTCCCATTCTTCTTTTGACCACTGCTAACACCCTTTCCCCTCAATCCTACTTTAATCATTTCTTTATCACATTCTTATATTTCCCCTCCTTCGTTTACACTTTTCTCTAGTGCTTTAATCACGTGTACCACACTCGGTCCACGTTCTCTCTCTCTCTCTCTCTCTCTCTCTCTCTCTCTTCTTTTGACAATGAACAAAAAGTCCAAATCCAAGCCCCCTTCTTCTTTGTACAGAGGTTTGAGTTTGACATGATGGACAGAGCTTCACCAGCGATGGAGACACCAAAATCTGAGGCTCCGATGCCGTGTAAAGCAAGGAGAGAAGGAGGGTTGCCGCTTCCAAGAGCAGAGCCCACAGCTTTCATCGGCAAGCACAGGTTGGCTGCTTCCTTAACACAAGTCCAAAACCAGATCACGATCATTCAGGTACCGCACTGATAAAAGACTTGGTTTTCTCAGCCCAAGAAAGAAAAAGACTGGGGGTTTTGGTCGTGTGGTTTCCATCCGGATGCTTGCATCACAATTGAAAGACGGTCTCATGGATCTTTCTTGGTGCAGGAAGAGTTGGAGGAGCTTGAAACCATAGGTGAATCATCTCTTGTATGCAAAGAGTAAGGAGAAACTCCGAGTCATCATATGCTTGACATGGATTACATTCATAGACTCCCCCTATAACTTCACCGTAAGTTTGATTACCGTGCAGGTTCATTTCAAGCGTTGAATCCGTTCCGGATCCACTACTTCCAGTGTAAGTATTGATTTCATTGATGTCACGGACATCCTTCCAGATTTTCATCAGCAGGTTGGATTTCGCATATTGATGGTTTTGCTGCTGGTTGTGTTTTTGCTTTAGGACGAAGGGTCCTGCAGATGTTGGCTGGGACCGATGGTTCCGAGGTGACCACAGTTCACGACGCAACAAGCGGTGGATCTAAAGGCTTTGATGACATTTGTTTGAGGATGCAACTTCCAACCACAAACTCAGAGAGAGAGAGAGAGAGAGAGATTCCTGCTCTGTATTATCTCATCACATTTGTTGGGAAACAAATAAAAGCCAGAGAGATGGTCATTATGTACACATAATGAATTTTCTCATTGTATTCTTTTGCATTGACTCTAAGCACCCAATATATACATAATGCAACTTTCTATCTTCTTCTTCTTCTTCTTCTTCTTCTTTTCCTGGAAAAGGAATGAAGAATGGGTCATCTAGCAGTACCGTATCTAGATATTGACCATCAGTATGTATAACATAACAAATCAAAGTGGGGTTCTCACAATTACCACGCCCCTGAATTTCGAACTGGTAATCAAGACAAATTCATGGTGAACTGCAGCTTTACTAGCATATCCAGAACTTAGTAGGGCCCACTGATCACAAGTGATGAACACAGATGATATGCATCCAGCGGCAAGTAATTAGTTCCTCCAATGCCATGTTTCAGGAGATGAGGCAAGGTCCTGTCTAGGAACCGGAATTCCTATATTGATGCTCTAAGATGCTCTTCAACTAGAGGAATAGTTAACCTCCTAGGATACATCATGTGGCGCTGATGTATGATGTTGACCGACAAGTGCAGAACCAATGGAATTCTGCAGGATCGCCCAGTAAGAGATTTTGATCATAGCTCTTTCTGGATACAAGGCTCAATCCAACCCTTTCAACATCTTTTAGGTTCAGAAAACTAAGAACCGCACAATACACCTTTTGATGCAGTCAATTCTTCAAAACTGGCAAAATGACTCCCATAACGTGATTGTCCATATACTTGTCCAAATGGGGATTCCATGAAGAAGCCATCAGCAACTGAAATTGAACTTTCTTCATCAGAGTGCATCAGACGATTGTCCATATACTTGTCCAAACAGGGATTCCATGAAGAAGCGATCAGCAACTGAAATTGAACTTTCTTCATGAGAGCGCATCAGACGAATCCATCAGAATTCCATCCCATCATTATGACTTCTGTTGCAAGTTTGACCCAACCATGGTGAAATCGTTGCAGGAGCTGACGGGTGATTAGATATGAGCTTCAGGAAGAAGTCCAGTGTTTTCAGATTTTTAAGATGGAGTTTTACATTGCTCGATTCCATGAGCTCTGAAGTTGATAACTGTCACAAGATAAAGCACGTAAGCAGTTCAACAAAATAGACCACATAAGAACTCTCGTTCAAGCTATGCAGAAAATATTCCAGTTTCACTGATCTTTAGTAGGCTATTAAGGATAATTTGCATAGGGCTGCACATTGTAAAAGATCATGAAAAAGTCTTTTGATAAGCCAAATAAATTTGTCCCAGCCACAGAAGACTTCAAGTATCTTTGCCTCATCATAAATAATGACAAGTCTTGATCCGAAATGTCACCTGAAAAAGAGAAGTAAATCCAAAGATTTTTCGAAAGGTCAGATCTCTATATAATCGCCAGTAATCTCTACAAGAGCAACCATATTTAAAATGATATTATCTGTGAGCATCACTCACCATGATTCAGTTACCTTGGAAGAAAAGTTCGTAGCATTATGGCAATCGCCATAAACTCTAAGGTTCTTCCTATTTCTTACGACACTCCTTGATGCTAGATTAGAATGCCGAAGATGATAGCTAACTTCTCACTGTGCGTATATTACATGTTTTCTTTAATCTCTTCCTCAGCTTCATGGAAGTTTGGCTTATACCCTTCTAGCCGAGTTTTAGCCATTAGTTTGTCCAATTCTGAATAGATCACATCTTTTTGCAGATGTGATCTGTCCCCTGCCACAAACGTATGGATTCTGTTCCCAATTTCTATAATTGAGTGGCCTGAAAGTTTCCTCACTTCTCTTCTTTTCATAAGGTCTCTTATTTGATCAGCTTCTTCCTTATTTCCTAACGATGCATAAATGTTGGAGAATACAGCATAACGACCAGAGTTCTCAGGATCCAGTTCAAATAAAAACTTCGCTGCCTTTTCAGCCCGTTCCACATCCCTATGGATTCGACATGCTCCAAGCAATGCCCCCCATACACCAGCATCAGGTTCTATTGGCATTTTCTCAATAAAATCCACTGCTTCGTCCAAATGTCCGGCTCGACCTAATAGGTCTACCATACAGGCGTAATGTTCATGTATTGGTGTGACCCCAAAATCTCTACTCATGGATTCAAAGCACTCCCATCCTTCATTTAGCAACCCAGAATGGCTACAGGCCGACAAAACTGATACAAATACAATGTGGTCAGGCTTTACAGAAAACTTCATCTGATCAAAGAGGTGGAGTACTTCTCTACCATGGCCATGCATCGCATATCCAGATATCATAGCACTCCAAGATATCAAATTCTTCTCAGGCATCCGATCAAAGAACTTCCTAGCATGCTCTAAATTTCCACATTTGGCATAGAGATCTACCATACAAGTATTTAGCTCTACATGACTTTCAAAAAATCTGCGAATTATCATTACATGAACCGTGCAAGCTTGCAAAAAAGAACCTAACTCCAAACAAGCTCGGAGCACACTAAGTAATGTTATTGCATCGGGGTATATACACAAGCATAACAACTCTCTAAAGAGATCCAAAGCTTTTAATGGCATATCAGCTTTGGCATAAGCCTCAATCATGGACGACCAACACACCAAGTCCTTCTCATGTATCCCATCGAAGAGGGCGCGTGCAACATCAATTCTACCGCACCTCGCATACATAACCATTGCCGCATGTAGGACAGAGAGATCTGAATCAAGTCCATTATCCTTCACAACTCCACAAACCACATCAGCCTCAGCTTCCCTGTGCACACAAGCCATCGCATCCACCGCGGCTCCCCTGTTCGGACGGACTCCCCCATCCAACATCTCCCAAAACAAGCGCAACCCATCCTCGTAACACCCATTTCGCGCACACGCACCGATCATCGAACTCCACGAGATGACGTTCCTCTCAGGCATCCTATCAAACACCTGCCTGGCAACCTCCACGCGCCCGCACTTCCCGTACATGGCCACGAGGGAGTTGCCCACGAACACGTCCGAGCCGTACCCAGATCGCAGCGCGTCGTGGTGGACCAAAGCCCCGGACTTCACATCCCCGAGGCACCCGCACGCCTTGAGGACAAAAGGGTACGTGAAATTATCCGGCCCGATGCCCTGCCCCCGCATCCGGGCGTAGAGGCCCAGGGCGGGGCGGAACCGGAGGCCGTCGACGCAGCCCCGGACGACGACGTTCCAGAGGAAGACGTCGGGGGGCTCCGCCGACAGCGCGAACAGGGCGCGGGCGTGGGGGAGGGAGCCCAGGGACGCGTACCTGGCGACGAGGTGGGTGAGGAAGGTGAGGTTGAGGTGGAGGTGGGCGCGGAGCACGGCGGCGTGGACGGCCTTCAGGGAGGTCAGGGAGCCGCCGCATCGCTTGACGACGGCGGCGCAGGTGTCGGGGCCGACGGGCCGGCGGACGAAGTGGGTGGCCTGGGACTCCGCGAAGAAGAGGGAGTGGCAGTGGAGGGGCTCGAGCGCGCGGAGCCTCTGCAGTTGCATGGGGTCTCTACCTCCGATATTACAGCAAGAGCCATCGGACGATGATAAGGTGGGGAAAATTTTCTTGTCCTAAGGCGTCAATTAATGTATGGAAAAATTATCCAAAAAAATTTAAATTTATTATGTTTTTATCAATTCAATTTTAGACCTTTCAATTCTGTCAAATGAATCCTAATTTTTTTTTCATTTTTTATCAATTGAGTTCATCCAACTAATTTTAATCAAAATTCGTTGAAATGGACCCAACCATCCTACCTGACACTAGGGTGGTTGGTTCCAAGATAGGTAAATTCTAAAGCTAGAACCTACAACCTACTCTAATATAATCAATTCTCAATTTTTGGATCCTAAAACCTACTATGTTTTTTGGGTTCGGTTCCAAGGCCTACCTAGGAACCTGTTTTTATTTATTTTTTCTTTTTTTGGTTCATTTTTTTACAACAAAATGCTATGAGTAACAAAATAATTTGAAGTAAAAGATGAAAAAAATAAATCACAATCCGTCGAAAATAACAATCCATAAGATGAATACGTAATCACGTACAATTATAAACGATAAAAAGTCCAAACACATAACATAAACATAAATTATAAAACTCTATTCCCTATTTATCCATAAAAAATTAGGAGAAGAAGAAAGACCAGCGAAGAGATCTACGGACAAAAGAACAAAGGAGTGCATAGGTTAGAATTTAGGGGAAAAGGAAATTAGGGTTTTGACTTTTTAGCTTACAAAACTAAATCCAAAATTGGTTCCAAAATTGGGTGGTTCGGTCCTATTCTAGAATGAATATTCACTTGGAACTTGTTCTTAGATCGGTTACAACCGGTTCCAAAATTTTGGAACCTATTCCCAGACCGATTATAATGGGAATCAATTTCAGACCTATTTTTAGGGTGGTCCAATCCGACTTTCGAATAGAACCGATTTGGTTACACACCCCTATGTGCCATGATCGACACTGACGTGAACATGTTTAAATGGTTTTTTTTTTTTGAATATTTATGATTTCTTTCTTCTTCTTTTTCCTTTTTTGTTTTGTTTTTTTATTAGGTTTTGAAATTAGGGCCAGTGAGGGTAGCCACCCGAACCTCTCGAGGGTGAGTTAGTCATCACCTGTGGCTAACGAGGATCATTGGCCCTAACTCCAAAAGCTAGAAAAAAAAAATACAAATAATAGGAAAAAAATCACAAACATTTCAAAAAATTATTAAAAATTGTCCACATTGGTATCGGTCATCCTACATGGCATAGCTGACATCCCCATCACCAAATTCTGGTCAAAATTGACCGGATGGATTTAATTGGCAAAAGATAAAAAAGTTTAAGATTTAATTGGTAAAATTAAAATGTTTAAGATTAAATGAGCAAAAATACAATGAATTTGGGACTTTAAACTTTTCCCATTAATTTGATACATACATTTTACATTTTCAACCATAATATTTAAAAGATCATCTCTCTCCCTTGGGATTTTCTCTTCTCCCTGTAATTTTCACATAGTTCTCTTCTCCAACCTCCATTGGATCGAAGGGTTTGAGCCAGATTTCTCCCTCCCCTTACTTTTTCCCTTTTTCTGATTTGATTCTTTGTTATCTTATCTTTTTTTTCTTTCTTTTTTTTTTTTCTTTTTGTTGCTTTTCCTTCCATTTTATGGAGCGTTTCTCTTCTAATCTACTTTTAATCTAAAAGCCTCTCTCTCCCGTTTTCGCTTCCCTTGAGTTTCATTGTTGTACAAGTCCAATTTCAAAGGAGATCGGAGGAGTTTTGTGAAATTTTTCCTCTTGTAAGTATCGAACTTGTGCTCATTCAACCTTGTTTCTTTAAATGGCAATGGTGTTAGGAACACCAGACTTAGGCATGCACCACCGAAAGGCAAAATTGTAGTAATGAATGGAAATTCGATAATCGGCCGCCACTTTTGATTTGAATAAATCTCAAATCTACTCTTTGAGCGGGTGACTCCTAACTTTATTCTAATGATTCCTCTTATTATTTAGAGTTTTTTCTCTTTTATATATCCGTAAAAATGAATGAAATGTTATTTTAACAAAAAAATCCATAATGTTCAAAAACCTACTGCAATTTGCAATCATATTACTAAACTTTGATTTCAATTTTCCAAGGAATGGAACTTTTCGTTTCCTTGCCAATTTACGCACTCTACCCAAATTTCGACTAATTTTTCTATCAAAAACTAACGTAGAACTCTGCTTAACATGTGGCATGTGTGTGGTGGCTAGCACATGCCGCCCCCAATGGTATACTTCCGGCTACCAGCCGTGCGAGGTTCCCTAGATCACCAAAAAAAAAAAACTCTGTTTAACACAGTGATGATGTGACATCAACTAAAGGCTGCATCAGCCTTCTAGGAAAAAGGGGGGATATAGAAGAAGAGGATTCCAACCTCGTGACTCCTTATCCACCTAGCCTTAGCGTTGCGGCCCTTCATCTACTATGAGAGACCACAATCAGTCAATGGGGGTCATAAAGCCCTCATGTGCACTAGATGAGAGTCACATAGACCCTCGACGTGATGGGCACGGACCACATGACCCTTGCTAGATGAATAGTAAGGTCCTAGCGACATCGTTTTGGATTTCTCTCTTTCCTAGTCAGTGTCATAGTATGCATGCTACATCATCATCATCTTGTGTGAATCGGAATGCTCAAATGAAGATTTGCTAAAAAATTTGACCAAATTTTTAGTTAAAATGCATCAATTGCAAAAATCTAAGAACTCTAATGAGTTTGAGTAGAAATCAAAGTCTGATAGCTAGATTGCAAAGTGAACCCTTGTTCAATGACCGTACACGAAATTTCCCATCATCCGAAACTTTAGTAAATCCAAGGATATGTGCATGTTTAGGTGTCGAATTAGCAGTCTAGCTTTGAATTCAGCAATTTAGGGGTACATGTTAACTCTCTATTAATAGTCGAGGCTACACTACAAACAGATAAAGTTAACCTAAGAAAAGAATGTGTCATCTTATTGACTAGTATCGCAAAATTACTAAGGATTGAGATATCTCTCAATCCATGAAACTTGAAAGTTGTGTGAAGAACACATATACTCTTCCACAAAACAAAGCGAATGCATATGCGACACTGCCCTAAAAAATCGAGACATACATATGAATGTGATTAAAGAAAGAAACAGCTTCCCACTTCCTAAAACTCGAGTATTTATACCCTTGTCGTTGACTCACTAGAATTCTATCTCTCCCAGTGATATTGATCAATATGTCTTCTTAAGACGCTAAACACTAAACTGGGGTGGACGCGTTAAGTTGATAAAAAAAGAAAAAGAAAAAAGGTAACTGGTATATATTCTATTTTATTTAGTGATGATTGAAAAACAAAGGAGAACATTAATTTAGTGAGCTCAAGAAATTTAGTGTGGTCTAAGTAATTAGCCAAGAAGGAATAAGAATCTATACACCACAAGGAGTTCGCTCCAAAATTATACTTCTTTACGAGTGGAAAAACCTAGAAGACATGTTCCTCGGTTTCTTCAAACGCGCTTGTTCACCCCAAGAAGAAGGGTTCGTTAAAACAATAGACGAAATGACAGGCTTGAAGAAAAGTCTGTCCGGACTGATGTAGTTTGGAAGATCTCTGATGGTGTGGGACATTCTGTCTTCTCTTGAGCCCTTAATGTCTCTTTGGGCCAATCTGTACCTTTCTTGACCAGATAACCCCGTCCATACTCCTTTGCTTGTGCATAACTGCAACAAGGAAATGGAAAATAAATTGGTCAACTCTGGATGATGCTCAATTATTTTGCAATTTGTGAAAAAAAAAATGGGAGATTCCCTGTAGTTTATTAGCCTTAATAGCATTGCTGGTGAGAGTCGCCTTTCCTTATCATGGATGTGTTCTCTATGTACAGAATGAGAATACCACTGTTAAAACACATAAAACAACAATCAAAACAGAAAAATTTATGTTGTTTGAGAGAGAGAAAAGATTAAAAAAAAAACAGAGCATAGCACTTCATACGTCTTGTGCGAAGGAAAAAACTGTCGAGTACAATAACTAAATACAAAGCAAAAACTGCTCACGTAGGTGCAACACATAACTGCACACAAACGTGCTATTAACTTCCTAGAAAATAGCAAAAACACTAACTGCATAACTTAATTTACTTGGCTGTTTTTTTTTTTTTTACAGAGGAAAACATGACCGAAAACAGCAGCACTGAGATAATTCCAACAGTTTCATGTAGATTATTTTGCAGATTGCTAAAGGAGAGCAGTTATTTTTCAAAATTGCTCCAAGTCCGATATAAGAAGTCCATGGTTGGCTTGATCCTTTGATGCCAGGGATTGATGAGTTCTGGGGTGTACCTGAATTCTTCATCAGCTGACCGTGAGGACCTAATGAGATCGAACACAACCAGTAAACAGTAGATGTTTTGAAAATCAAATGAGATAGTATTAGGACAACTTGCCTGCTTACCTCAGGTGAGGCCATCTTTGTTCTCTTCGTCATATCTGGTTACAGGCCGTGAGTTGTGTTATCCAAGCCTACTATGTTTGGGTCCGAACACTTGTAAATGCATTAAGATATGTATTTATTCCTCACCCATGGTGTGATTGATATATATATTGCTCGACAATTTTGTCCATCGTCATAGTGGAAACATATCGCATAGAGACTGGATGATCTGATATGCAAATATGTTCTCAAAAAATGTTTCTTTTAGTGGCATCTCATGTGTGAAGCCCAATGGTGGTCTCAGTATTTCTTGAATTGATAGTCTGGTGTAGTAAAATTACTCTAAATAATGACTCAAAAAATGGCTCAAATTGATTGGAATAAGACAATCACAATGGCAAACCAAGACCTTAAAGCATTACAAAAGTGGGCCGAGTCAATGGCATATCTGCTTAACTCTCAGTTTACTTAACGCTGACAGGATTGAGCACCAAAGAGTGAATCGAGAGAGAGAGAGAGAGAGAGAGAGAGCAATCCAACCAGACTCATATACGGCTTGCAAATACAGTAGTCTCGTCGATCCAAAATCCTGGTAGAAAGATGCGTACCAATGATGCGTTCCTCAATCTTACTCCATGCATGGTAGCAGGAATATGCGCATATTGCGAGATGCTTTACGACTTGCGAAACCGTGTATATATACATGGATTTCCTCCTGGTACAAGGCCAATGTTGGCTCAGGTGGTGAACCAGAAAAGAAGCTTCAAGTGACATGGACCATGGATTAAGGTGGAAAGAGAACTAGATCTTGGCTGAACTTCTCCCCCAAGCCTCCCCTTTCTTGTTTTACTTGGAAATATGGGAAAATAATCCAAAGATAATCTCTATTTTTCATCAAAAGCTATACAGAACACTTTCCGATCACAAACTTCAAGAGACACACAGTAACGCATAAAGAAAAGGCAAGACAGAAGGAAATCAAGATGAAAAGAAAGGGAAGACGGCAGAAAATGTAATTTGCCACAGTTAAATCCATAGTACATCTGGTGCCTTTGGTCTCATTTTTCAGTAGTCAGAAAATGCATACGATGGCATCTTTTAAATAGGCTAGTTTACAGAAAACTGAAAAGCAAGAGGACAGCAACGTGTGCATGGTGATTTATGATGCCTCGAACCCATTTCAGCAAAAGCATAAAACAAATGGAAGAACTAAGCTTATCTACTACAGAAGGCGATGGAAAGTTTGAACTGTAAAGTAAATGAAGAAGCGTCCATGAATCTTCTCACAATGCACCGAAAATATATATGCTATCAAAACTACGAACACTTTTACACAAAAGCGACGGGAAAAGAGAGATGATGAACATAGTGGAAGTGGAAAATTTGTCATGAAAAGAAGAAGATACATTCAGTTGCAAACAAAACCAGAAAAGAGTCACTGAAAGGACCCTCAAGATATTTCACTAAATTCGGATAAGGGAAATACAAAACAACTCCACATTTGAATAACTCATGGCTTTGTAAGATTTCAAGTCCCGGGAAGGACTTGTTTGATTCTTCGAGTCGCCATTTCTGAGTTATCAAACTCGATAAGGAGGGCTTGAGGGAGAGAGTTCAGGCAAGGTCGAGTGCTCTTGGATTCTCGCTAGTTCCTGATAAACAAACTTTCTAGGGGGGAGAGAGAGAGAGAGAGAGAGAGAGAAGGGCGATACTTGAAGCAATGGAAAGGAGAATATATATAGAAGAGGGCTCGCGGCCTTTCAACCAGCACAGAAATCAAATAGACATTGGATGCTCCACAGTTTAATGTGGGGAAAAGAAAGAGAAGCCTTAGCCTCAATTCCTAGGAATTCCTTTTTGTGTGCGCGCGTGTTTGCATTGTCAGACGAATTTCCTTGAAGTTGAAGTTGCAAGGCAGGTCTAGGCAGTTCAAGATGACAAAGAATAGCAAGGGTAAAAGGAATATTATTCACAGCCCAATTTACGTTATACACCAAGTTTTGTGAGAAATTGCGTAAAAAGTCTTATACCTTGTCCTAAACCTTTTAACTGATTCAATTATGTCATGAACCTTGTTTAAAAAGTGTGATCGATTCCTTTCGATTAATAATACCAGAAATTGCCTTCATATCACCCAAAAAGTGCTTATGTGCCATCCTTAAGCTACACCTTTGAGGATAATTTTTAGACTTAATTATAGTTTGTCAATAAAAATGAGGCAAAATTAAAGTTTTTCATTGCAGTTCTCCGTAAATATTTGGGATTTGATTGAACCAAAGGAAAGATTTTCTGTGTAAATAAGACAGAAATGATGTGCTCTCTTTTTTCCATGTGATGCAACTTTTTTGGAAATATTTCCCAAGACAGGAAGTTGACATTTGCGACCATCTCGGTCCGATGATACATTTCTTTTGTTGGATTCCACTGCCTGACAACCAATCACATTGAAGCCTCAACCAATGTGCATCTCCGGAACAAGAGGAACGGTTTCTACTTTGTTTCTTCCATCCTTGTCCAGCTTGCCACGATTAAACCAAAGCTAAGGTAGCTTGCGATTTCTCTCGAGGACAAACCGATGGTTTTCATGGCGGCCCACAGAGATTTTTCATCCTACTCGATGGAAACCAAAATGCCTATGGCACGTTGCTTTGAGATCTCATTGGTGGCAAGAGCTCTCCTTGATTAAGTAGAAAGGAGAAGGCTACCCAATGATTTTTCCGTCGAAATGCGCCTCTCCAATTAGACTAGATCACCACAGAGCTAGCTAGCTCGCTCAATGTCTCTCTCGCCACACGCGCACGCACGGATGCGTGCACGACCCTTGATGGTCAAGTACTTGTAATTCTTTTATTTGACGAGAATAAATATTCCAGGCTCTAAGTTCCAAAGCCCTTGCTTGGATCTAGAACATATCAAGACATATTTCCGCTTGAAAGAAGAACACGTAATTAACCTCATATAGATTTAGTTAGGAAGAATTATTTAAAATGTCATAACCCTATTGTATTTGTACAAATTGAGTCATAAATCTTTCAATTAGTCAATTAAGTGATACACATTTTAATAATTTGCCAATTAAGTCTATCTAGCCAATTTTGACCTTAAATCGCTGACACGATTGCCAATTGCCTCACGCGGCATGGTCGTTCACTAACAAGAATAACTTTTTTGAATTTTTTTTCCTCTTCTTTCCTTTTTTTCTTTTTTGGCCCTAACTTTGGCTCGAAGAGGTCGTCGGCTAACCCTTCCCAGCATAGGCAAGGGCCTCCACCCCTCATTAGCCACAAGCAAGGACCTCCCCCGATGAGTGCTATGAATCCCTCACCCAAACTAGGTGAGGATCACTAGCCCTCAGCTATGGCCATAACTTCATCAGCCCAAAGTTACAAAAAAAAACAAAGAAAGAAAATAAAATAAAATAGAAAAAAAAATAAAAATACTAAAATATTAAAGAAATTGTTCATTTCGGCTCACGCAAGCCTTCTTACACGATTATGTTGCGTAGGACAGCCAACATCCAATTCTGTGTTTTCTGACAAAAATTGACTGGATGAACTACATTGATAAATTATCAAAATGTTTAAGATTTAATTGACATAATTGAAATGTTTATGACTGAATTAGCATAAGTATAATAGGATTAGGATTTTTTTTTTTTTTTTTTGTAATTTTCCCCGTTGACAACCTAATGCAATTGGAAACCATTTCACTAAACTCAGATTTCAATTATTCAAGGCGTTGAACTTTTCTCTGTTTTCTTTATGCAATTGATGCATTCCTATCCAATTTTGGACAACTTTTCTTTTGTCAAAAATCTGACGTAGCATGGCAACGATGTAATGTCAGCTGAGCTGTACTTCAGCCTAATCGGAAGTTCGTGCGGCCCTCATGCGCACTAGGCGATAGCCACATGGACCCTCATTCTGATGGGCGAGGGCCGCACGGCCCTTGCTAAATGGATGGTAAGGTGTAGCGGCATCGCTCTGATTTCTTTCTTCTTTCTTGCTAACGTTGTGCTACGTGTGCCACGTCAACATCCTGTAAGCACCGGAACATGATTTGCTCGCAAATTTGATCAGATTGTGATAAAAGCGCATCAATCCCAAAAATCTAAAAGAGAAAAAAAAAGAAAAAGCACATATGATTATTGAAAGTTCAGTGAATCCAAGGATATGTGTGATAAGGTGTCGAATTAGTTGCCAAATAGGACCATTGAGAGGTACTTGAAATTAGAATTATCCTAAGAAATAAACTGGTTATATAAGTATCATGAAATTACAAATATTGAGTGAATACTTTCAATCCATGAAATTTGAAAGTTGGGTAAAGAACTCGTCTACTGGCCTAAAAATTTGAGAATATAGATATGGATACGGCTAAAGAAAGGCACAGCTTCTCAGTTCCTAAAACTCAGCATCTATTCCTTAGTCGTTGACTCGTTACAACTCTCTCTCACTCTCTCTCAGTGATATTGACTATGACCAATGTGTCTTCTAAAGATGCTAAATTGGCGTAGACGTGTTAAGCTTGTCAAAAGAAAAGAAAAAAAATGGAACTGACGAATATCCTATCTTATTTAGTGATGATGGAAAGCAAAGGAGAGCATTAATTACTTATTTCAAGAGATTAATGTGGTTTAATTAATTAGCCAAAAAGGAATAAGGATCTGCAGCAGTACAACAACTTCATTCCAAGTTTATGCTTCCGTTCAAGTGTGGAAAAACCTAGAAGACATGTTTCTTGGTTTCTTCACGTGCACTTGTTCACCCCAAGAAAAGGGTTCGTTAAACGATAAAAGAAAAGACAAAAGACTTGAAGAAAACTCTGTCTGGACTGATGTATTTTTTGGAAAATCTCTGATGGTATGAGACATTATGTCTTCTCTTGAACCCTTGGTGTCTCTTTGGGCCAATCTCTATCTTTCTTGACCAAATAATCCTGTCAATGCTCCTCGGGCTGTACTATTTTTTATCTGCAAGAAGGATATAGAAAGTAAATTGGTCGATGGCGGTAGAGATGTAAACGTCAACCCCAGATGATGCTTGATTATCTTGCAATTAGGTCAGAAGAGCGTGAGATTCACTGTAGTTTATGTGACCTTTATAAGTTTGCCGTGGGAGCTGCCTTTGCTTAACATGGATTTGTTGCTTATGTACAGAATGAAAATCAAAGTAACTCCCACACTACCAGAGTCTAAATCCATGGGTAGCAGGTGCAATGCATCTTGTTTCATGCTGATCATTTTGCAGAGTTGAAATGGAGAGCAGTCATTTCTCAAAATTGCTCCAAGTCTAATCTAAGAAGGTCACGATTTGCTCAATCCTTCGATGCTGGGGATTGATGACTTCTGGGGTAACGCGAAAGCTTAATCAGCTGATTGGAGGACCTAACGAGATCGAATAAAATCAGTAGACACTGTAATTAGGAGATATCTCAAAATCAAACAAAACAACATTAGGACTACTTGCCTGCTTATCTCGGATGAGGCAATCCTTGTTGTGTGCATCGTGCCCAGCCACAGCTTATGAGTTGTGTTATTTTTAGCCTACTATACTAGGATGAACTACGAACATCTTGAAACGATTATAGGGATGTATTTATTTCTCATAAGCAGTACAATTTATATATATATTGTTCCTTCAACATGGTCTGTCATCACACTGAAAAAGATCTGATACACAAAACAATCACCATGCAAAATATATCAAATGTGTGTTCAAATGGTGTCTAACGTGTGAAAACCTGTGGCAGTTCCAATAGTTCTTGAATTGTACTTAATCTGGTATAGTATAACCACTCTTTAACAGTAATGACTTGACATTGTTCCAAAAAAAATAGCTCAAATTCAAATGTACAAGACAGGCACCATGGCAAACCCCCAGAGAGAGAGAGAGAGAGAGAGAGAGAGAGCAACCCAAGCAGACTTGCTTGCATATACAGTAATTTAGAAAGATATCGAACCAACTCACAACTGTGGCTTCCTCAATCCTATTCCATGCATCATAATAGGATTATCCGGACATCACGAGATGCATTGACAACTTGTGACGCCACGTATATAAGCATGGGTTTCCTCCTGGGACAAGGCTTACGTCCTCTCAGGTGGCGAAGCAGAAAAGAAGCTTCAAGAGACACGAGCCATGGATTAAGGTGGAAAGAGAGAACTAGACCTTGTGTGAACGCTCCACCTCAAGCTTCCCTTTTCTTGTTCACTCTAAAATACGAGAAAATTATCTATAGATAATCTCTCTTTTTCATCAAAAAATGGACGGAATACTTACCAATCAAAATACCAAAAGACACTTGGCAATGCCAAAAGATAAGGCATTGCAGAAGGAGGCACCCTTTAAAGTGCAATTAATAGCAATTTTGCTTTGGCATTGTCTCTTGCAAATAATCAAGGACACCTGAAAAATATCAAAATGAAAAGAAAAGGAAGACAGCAAAAAATGTAATTTGCCACAGTTTAAGGCAGAATACCTCAGGTTGCTTTGGTTCAAAAGAGTTTTATAGTAATCAGAAACACTTGCGATGGCATCATTTAAATTGTATTTCCATGGTAGTTCGCAACAGCTTTTTAGAAAACGGAAGAGCAAAAGGACAGCAACATGTGCATGGTGATTTATGATATCTCAAACCTAATTTGACAAAAGCATAAAACCAATCTTCTCCAAAAACAACTCTGCATTTTAATAACTCATGGATTTGCAAGATTTCAAGTCCAAGGAAGGACCCCTTTTGTTCTTCGAGTAAACAATTCAGAGGCATCAGCCACAGTAAGGAAGTAGAAAGGACGACGGCTAAGAGAACAAGGCAAGGAGCCTTGAGGGAGAGAGTTCAGGCAAGGTCGAGTGCCCGTGGATTCTCGCTTTGTCCTTGATATGATGAGCTTTCCTGGCCAACATGGCAAACCTTGAGATGGAGAAGAGAGAGAATGGGGACATTTGAAGCAATAAAAAGGAGTATATACAGTTGAGGGCTCGCCGCTTTCTAACTAAATAGAAGCCAAATAACATTGGATGCTCCACAATCTTATGTGGGGGCAAAGAAAGAGAAACTTCAAGGGCTTCAACTCTAGGCTATTGGAAATAACATAGCATTACTAATACCTAGGGATTGTTTGCGTGTGTATGTTTGCATTGTCAAAAGAATTTGCATGAAGTTGAAGTTGCAATCTAGGTTTTAGTGCCCCTAGTCTGTTGGAGATAACAAAGAATAGCCCGAGTTCAAGGAATGGTACTTACAATCCAATTTACACTACATACCAAGGGTTGGGGGAAATTTACACAAGAATCTTAGATCATAAATGTATAACGCAATCAAGTTCTAAGCATTTCCATTGGTTTAATTAAGTCATAAATCCTTTTTCACAAAGTGCAATAACTTTCTTTTGATGAACGGTCTCTAAAATTGTCAATTGTCACTTAAAAAAAAATGCTTATATGGGATCCTTGAATTGCAGTTTTCTTGATAATTTGAGGACTCAATTACATTTTCTTCACAAAGATTTAATTGAATCAATTTAAATATTTAGGACTCAATTGCACTTTTTGATAAAGTTTTAGGATTTGATTGAACCCATTGAAAGACTTAGGACCCAATTGTATTCCATATATAAGATTTAGGACTTGTGGCCGACCTGTTGTCATGTATATAGGACAGCAATAATGTGCTCTCTTTTATTCCTGTGATGCAACTTTTGAGAATATGTTTCCCAAGATAGAAAGTTGACATGTGCGACCATCTCCATCCATTCATGAAGATTTCTTTGTTTGATTCCACTGCCTGACTGCCAATCACATTGAAGTCTCAACCAATCACTTTGTTTCTTCCATCATTGCTCAATTTGCCACGTTTAAATCCAACCAAAGGAAGCTTGCGATTTCTCTAAAGGACAGACACACGGTGGTTTTCATTGTGCCCCACCGAGATTTTTCGTACCATTCAATTGTAACCAAGCGGGGAAAAATATCAAAAAAGTCCAAAACATATAACACTAATATCAGTTCAGTCATAAATCTTTCAATTGTATCAATTAAGTCCTAAACATTATAACGGTTTGTCATTTTAGTCTATCTGATCAATTTTGATTAGAAATCGCCAACATAGACACCGACTGTCCTATGTAGCACGATTGATGCTAACACAAACAAAGTTATTAATTTTTCTTTTTTTTCTTTTCTTTTCTTTCTTTGTTTTTTTCACAACGCTAGGCTAGCAAGGACACCAGTTGACCATCATCAGCCATAGGCGAGAGCCAGCAATTCTCGCCTAATCTAAGCAAGGGTACTGTGGCCCTCGCCAGCCAAAGGCAAGGGCCTCTTCACGCTCGCTAAGATCCATGCAAGGTTGTTGCAGCCCTCTTTTGGGTTTGGGCAATAGCCACACCCGTGGCCATTGAGGTCACAAAGGTCTTGCCTATGGCCACCAACCTCGCCGGCCCATAGTTGGGACAAAAAATTAAATTGGCCACATCAGTGAGGCCGTGCTACGCAAGATAGATGACATCCATATCAAAGATTTTCAGCCAAAATTGGCTACATTAACTAAATTAAAAAAATTATCAAAAGGTTTATAACTTAAATAGCACAATCGAAAAGTTTATGATTCAAATAGTACAATTGAAAAGTTATAAATGAATTGATACGATTGTAATAGTTTTATGAATTTTTTGGCACTTTCCCTAATAGTGACATGTTGCTTTGAATCTCATTGGTAGCAAGAGCTCTCCTTGGTTAAGTAGAAAGGAGAAGGCTGCCCAATGATTTTTCCGCCGAAATGCGTCGTTTTAATTAGACGAAACCACCACAAAGCTCTCTCTCTTCCTCCGACCACACGCGCGTGCGCACGCACGCACGCACGCACGCACAATCCTCAAAGATAGAGTGCCCGTGCTTCTTATTTCCGACCGTGTACATTTTCCGGGCTGTAATTTCCAGAACCCCTGCTTGGGTCCGGAACAGAACATAACATACTTCCACTCGAAGAGAAGAACACGTGATTGACCTCATATAGATCTAGTTAAATTTATTGAATAGCTAAATCCAAAGGGCAATCTGTATCTTCCCCTCAAAGCGTGCCACTCAGGAGAATAATATCCAGTCAGTCATACGAAAGAGAAACGAGAGAACCCCGCTAGAACCGAATGAAGAAACCAAAAGGATCAATAAATAGAAAAGAACAATAACACTGTTCCACGCTTATGCACGCTAAACTCATCTATGATGAGTAGCGGCAAAACTTGTACCAACAGTGAAGAGATAATCTAGCGCTGTCGCACCTTGACTGCCTAACATGCTCCGACGCTAGAGGATGAGGACAAGCGAGAACAGAGCGTGTGCACGAGAAAGGGAGTTCAGAGACGTGTGACTGGCGACGAGGTCGGTGAGGAAGTGGAGGTGGGATCGGAGCATGGAGGCGTGGACGGCCTTCAGGGAGGTCAAGGAGTCGCATTGCTTGATGAGGGTGATGCCGGTGTCGGACCAGACGGGTCGACGGACGAAGGGAGTGGCTTGATTCCGCGAAGAAGAGAGAGTGAGAGTGGAGGGGCTCGAGCGCGCGTAGTCTCTGCAATTTCATGGAGTCCCTCCGATACTACAGGAGCCAATCGGAAGATAATGGGGAGAAGGTGTCGATTAATTTGATAAGATTATTGCCAATCAGAAAAGGAAGTTTGATGAGATAATTTCTGAGGAACTTCCTCTTCTTCTTCTTTCACCGTCGACTTGGGAAAACATAAAGTTTTGTGCATAAGATGTTATAGATACACATCTTTCACTTTTGAGGTGCAATCGGCCACCATATCACTGAACTTTGGTTTCAATTATTGAGAGCACCGAACATTTAATTTCTTCTTCTTCTTTTTTGGCAATCCAGGCACTTTGCCTAACTATTGATAAATTTTTTTCTGTGAACAACTAACGAGTAATCTTACCACGAGCATCTCGGTCTGATGGCGAGGGGGTTGGGGGTCCAGGGATTCCATCGGCGATCAAACCCTGGTGTGAAAGCAAAGCAGAAAACTAACGAAGCATCTTGCGTAGAACCGAAGATGATATGACGGTGATGTGATGTCACCAAAGCGCCATATTAACCTAATCGAGAAAAAGAAAATTGAAGTGCACCATAATTCAATGATCGTAGGTAAAATTTCCCATCATTTTCACATTTAATAAATCCAAGGATACACGTATGTTGAGGTATCGAATTAGAGGTTTGAGTTGGATTTGACATTTGAGAGGTACATGATTGCTCTTGTAGTTGAGCCCTCACCATGCATAGGTACAGTTATCATAAGAAGTAAATCAGTTGTTGTACAGGTAAGTATCATGAAATTACTGAGGACTGAGACAATTACTTCCAATTCATGAAATTCAAAAGTTGGGTGGGGAACACACATACTCTTCAACAGAATAAGTCGAATATTCATGCGGATACTGGCCTAAAAAGTATCTACTCCTTGACGTTGACTTATAAAAATTCTATTTCCCAACGTGAGATCAATGTGCCGTCTAAAGATGCTAAACTTGCGTGGACGTGCTAAGTTAATCGAAGAAGAGAAATGGAGCCGGTGATTATAGTTTATTTAGTGATGTGGACATAAGGATGGAAAGGCAAAGGAGAACATGAATTGATTAAACTCGAGAAAATTAGCGGGGCATGATTGATTCTCCAGAAAGGAATAACAATTTACAGCAGTACATCAGGACAACATTCGCTCCGAGTTTCACTTCTGTACAAAAGTGGGAAAACCTAGAAAACGTTTTTCTCGGTTTCTTCAAGAAAAGGGTTCGTTAAACAATAAAAAGAAAAGACAAAGGCTTGAAAAAAAACTCTCTGGACTGACGTAGTTTGGAACATCTCTGATGGGATGAGACATTCTGTCCTCTCTTGAGCCCTTGGCGTCTCTTTGGGCCAATATGTACCTTTCTTGACCAAACGATCCTGTCAACACTTCTAGGGCTGTACATGTTTTTATCTGCAAGAAGAAAAGGGAAAATTGATTGGTGTATGACCATAGCAAACAAATACAAACGTCGACACCCAACGGTGCTTAATTGTCTTGCAATTAGTTAAAAAGAATGTGAGATTCCCTGTAGTTTATGTAACCTTGATAACATTGCTGGTGAAGAGCTGCCTTTGCTTAACATGGATGTGTTGTTTATGTGTGAAATGAAAATTCAAATAGCTACCACAAAGTACCTGCTCCAAATCCAATGTAAGCCAATCCGTCAATGTTGGGGATCGATGAGTTCTGGGGTATACTTGAATGCTTAATCAGCTGACTGTGAGGACCTAACAAGATCAAATAAAACCAGTGAACATTGTAATTAGGAGATGTTTTTAAAATCATATGAAATAGTACAATACTACTTCCCGGCTTATCTCATGAGACGATCTTTGTTCTGTTCGTTGTCTCTGGCTACAGCTTAGGAGCTGTGTTATCCAAACCCACCAAATTAGGACGAACTCCAAACATCTTGTAAATGCATATAGGGATGTAATTATTTTTGGCACATGGTGTGATTAACATACATTGTCACTTCAACAATTTTGTCCAACATCATATTGAAAATATATAGTATAGAGACTCCGTGAATGATCCTATATGAAAAGCAATCGCAATGCAGAAGATGTCCTCGAATGTTTCTTTAGATGGTATCTAATGTGTGAAATCCGTTGGAGGTCTCTTTTAATGGTACTTAGTCTGGTCTTGTAGAATCACTCTAAATAATGATGACTCGACATTGTCCAAAAAAATGGCTCAAATTCATTGGTACAAGACAGGCACAATGGCAAATCAAGACCTCAAAGCATTACGAAAATGGGCCGAGTAGAAGGCATATCAGCTTAAGCCACAATTTACTTGACATGACAGGATTTAGCACCAAAGAGTGATGAGAGAGAGAGAGAGAGAGAGAGAGCAATCCAAACAGACTCATATAAACGTTGCAAGAATAGTAGTGTCTAGTTGATCCAAAATCCTGGGAGAAAGATGCTGAAGCAACTCCTCACGACCATGCCTCCCTCAATCTTACTCCATGTTTGGTAACAGGACTATCCGCATATTGTGAGCTGCTTTAAAGACCTGCAAAACCATGCGTACATACATGGATTTCCTCCGGGTACAAGGTTAATGTCGACTCTGCTGGTGAAGCAGAAAAGAAGCTTCGAAAGACGCAAACCGTGCATTCAGATGGAAAGAGAGAACTAGATCATGTATGAACTTCCCCCACAAGCCTCCCCTTTCTTGTTTCACTCAAAAACACAAGAAAATAATCCATGGATAGTCTCTCTTTTTCATCAAAAACTATGCAGAATACTGACCAATCACAAACACCAAAAGAAACTTAGCAACTCTCAAAGAAAAGGCAATACAGAAGAATATTGAGTTGAAGCCAGCTGAAAATACCAAGATGAAAAGAGAAGGAAGATAGCAGAAAATGTAATTTGCTACAGTTTAACGCACAATACCTCAGGTGCCTATGGTTGAAGATGATTTTTCAGTAGTCAGAAAACACAAACAATGGCATCCTTTCGATTGTGTTTCTTTGGCAGTTGGCAACAGTTTTGTACAAAACTCGAGCAAAAGGACAGCAACATGCGCATGGTTATTTATAATGTCTCAAACCCAATTCGACAAAAGCATAAAACTAACGGAAAAACAAATCTTCTCCGGTGCTGAAGTTGATGGAAAGTTTGAACAGTAAAGTTATGGAGAAGCGTACATGAATCTTCCCACAATCCGATGAAAATGTTTATGCCATCACAAGTACGCAAAATTTTCCACAACAGCAATCCGAAAAGAAAGCTGATGTACAGAGGGGAAGTGGAAGATTTGTCATACAAAAAAAAGAAATGTGCAGTTGCAAACAAAACCAGAAAAACGTCACTGAAAGCCCAAGAGTTTTCACCAAATTTTACGTAAAGCCCAAGGGAAGCCAAAACAACTCTGCATATCAACGACTCATGGACATTTAAGGTTTCAAGTCCCAGGAAGGACTTGTTTGGTTCTTCGAGCAAACAATTCCGAGGCATCAAGCTCCATAAGGAATTAGAAAGGACGGCAGCTAAAAGCGAACAAGGCGAGGAGCATTGAGGGAGAGAGTTCAGGCAAGGTCGAGTCCTCTTGGATTGTTGCTAGTTCTTGATGGAGACACATTCTTGGCCAATCTGTCAAACCTTTAGATGGAGAAGAGGAGAGAAGGGGGACACACTTGGAGCAATAATAAGGAGTATATATAATAGAGGGCTCGCGGCTTTTTGGCCTACATAGAAGCCATATGACGTTGGAGGCTCCACGAATTTATGTGGGGAAAAGAAAGAGAAACTTCAAAGGGCTTTAAGTCTAGGTTATTGGTAATAAGATAGCCCCAATACCTAGGAATTTGTTTATGTGTATGTGTTTGCATTGCCGGATGAATTTCCATGAAGTTGCAAGGTAGGTTCTAGTCTCCCTTAGGCAGTTGAAGATAACAAAGAATAGTAAGAGAAAAAGAGAAGTGACATTGTCATGACTTTTAGATAATTCTCATCTTGATGTCATAATATTTCAATCAATCACTTAAGTGTCATAATTTTTCTAAAAAGGAAAAACGTTCATGGATTCTATTTTGACACATTCGGCATAGCTTTTTTTCTAAAGAGAATTAAGTCTAAAGTGAAAAAAGGACCAAACGATGTGGCAGCCTGGCCCTCAAACAACACCGCATCAAAGATAGAATTGGAGGTTCCTGTGCCAGGCAGATGACAAACCTTGTGTTTTTATGGTAATGGAAAGGAGGATTTAGGCCTTGGTTTCCTGCAAAATGTTGTTGGTGATTAACGCCTTCAAGCTCGTTCTTTGGAAGGTTCATGCTCAGATTTCATGACTTGATGCAAATTCTGCCTGGATCTGAGTGATCGGGAATGTGAAATTATTTGTTGAAGTTGCCGCAGCAAGTCCATAAGTTTCTACTACTGCGGATGAATTACGCACTTGTCGCCTGAGCATGAAATGTCTGTCTCCGCACATAAGGTTGCCATGTCCGCAAAAAGAGTGTGAGCATAGTAGCTTATCAGCGTCCGCTCAGCTCTCCATTGCAAATTTCAGAAGCTGACTTTCTCATGGACATGCAACTCTTTAATTTGCATATGAAAGTGGGGTCTAGGGTTTTCGATTGGAACCCAATATAGCCTTGAGTCATCAATTTGGGGCAAGGAAAGCGCTATACAATATCGTTCTATATGATCTTAATGATATCATTTCCTCAGCAAGTCACGTCAGATAATTTCCTATTAAATGAACACCGTGTCGGATTTTTCAACAAAGGAAATCATCAAGGCCACTCAAGTGAACCTTTTTTATAAAAGTAATGACACTTAGTAGCAAGTGTTTACAAAAATTATGGCACCGCTAATATTCATTTTTCCTGATTTGCAAGGGTAAAAGGAATGGTATTTGCAACCCAATTTATATTCATACCACAGGTTGATATGTACATAGTAAAGGAGAATGTGCTCCATTCTTCTCCTGTAATGCAACTTCGAGGAAATGTTTCCCAGGATAAAAAGTCAACTTTTGCGAAGATCTCGATCCGTTCATAAATTTCTATTATTTGGTTACAAGGCCTAACCGTCGATCATATTTAAGTATCAACCAATGCACGTCTCAAGGACAAAAGGAACCTCGACTACTTTGTTTCGTCCCTCCTTGTCCAGTTTGCGACGATTAACTCAAAGCTAAGGAGGCTTGCCATTTCTCTATAACCCGGGGATTTTCATTGCACCCCCACAGAGATTTTTCACCCTGATTTAATGGGAATCCATAATGCCAACAGAAACTATCCAGCAAGAGCGACAAGTTGCTCTGACATCTCATGGTAGCAATAACTCTCCTTGGTTAAGCAGAGAGGAGAAGCCTCCCAATGATGGATATTCGTCCTTGTGTGCCTTTTTAATTAGCCTGGACCACAATAAAGAGCTCTCTCTCACTCACTCACACGCACCCCCACACGTACACACGCTACCCTCAAATTTAATTTTTGAGGAGAACACACTTTCCCGGCTGTAAGTTCCAGAGCCCTTCCTTGTGTATGGAACATACCAAAACATACTTCCACTCAGAGAGAACAACACAGTAATCGACCTCATATAGATATAGTTTAAGTCTATTGAATAGCCAAAAGGAAAGGACCATATGTATTTTCCATCCAAAGCACACCATTTAGGAGAACAGCATCTGATCAGTTACAACAACGTTCCAGGGGCAAAAAAAAAAAAAAGGAGAGAATCAAGAAAACCCAGCCAAAACCGAATGAAAAACCAAAAGGATCAATAAAGAGAAAAGCACAACAACACTGTTTCACGCTTATGCACGCTAAACTCATCTATGATATGGAGACCATCAAAACTTGTACCAATCGAGAAGAAATAATTTAGCAGTGTCACCCCGACGGCCTAATATACTCGCAAAGCTAGAGGATGAGGACAAGGACGAAGACGATCACAGCCACCACAAAGATTCCCAACAACCACCAACACTGCCAAAATAACAAAGAAAAAAATCAGTAATATACAGAAAATTTTAAGAAAACGCTTTAAGTAAACTATAGAAGAAACAGCCCAAACCTTTCAGAGGAGATATTACACCTCCTACTCAAAGAGTCACCATGTAACATTCTCAGAACTCAACAAAGGATATTAAGAGTCAAAAATTATTCTATGATCATGTGGAACCACTGCATCCGTGAAAAATATCTAAAAACGAATAGACTTATTGGTCCTCAAGCCACATCCTCTACCTTCTGTTTCTATTGGATACTAATTACACATGTGGCTCCAAAGACTAAGCTCAAGTTGCAAGAGGTGGTGATAAAAAATTGTGATGATAAATACAAGGGTTAGTTAATGCATGACTTCTTCTAATGTATCATCCTTCTCCTATATAGGTGAGCTCACCTAATAAGCCTGAACCCAATTCTTTCTTCAATAGGCTTCTAGTCAAGAGGTGTCTTTCCAGCTATGTAGAAAGCCTAAGTTGACAAGTCATATGCCGAAAGGGATCAACAATTAGGTTGAGGTTAAGGGGTAAAGATTTACAGTGCCTGAGAGACCAAAGACTCGGTTCCTAAGATGCCCAGCAAACTTGGGCTCGGGCAGCCTTTGCCTTCATTTCATGAAGAGCATGAGATCACCTCTTAGATTAAGCAAATTATTTGGTACCCAAGAGTTTTCTCCCAAAGGGCTCTCGCACAGAATTTTCCAGAACTTGTTTAAGGATAACTAGACAGTAGCAGATAATGTAACCATAAGAACTAGGTGTTCTGAGATACTAGGGACAACTGAACATTCATAATTCCAAATTAATCGAATGACTTTATCATTTCTTTGCAATCAGATTCTTTTCTAACTATTCTTCTCCAAAAAAAAAAGGAAGCACAAGAACTAGCGTCCTTGTAAATGACCTTCATATGACACAAATGAATTCGCAGCGCGATGCCTTTGCCATCATGGTAAGCCAAGTAACTGGCCTACAGGTAGCAGTAACAGCTGTGGCATCCTCAGCTGCATTCAATGTTAATACTACATATCCTTTCTTAAAGCAAAGGACATAACAACCACAATGAATTTAACTTAAACTACAATTGACAATTTCTTGTGGCCTTTTATTTTAGACAGTTCAAACAATGTTTTCTGATATTCAGCTATCCATATCGTCAATGGTAAATGAAGGAAAAACATGATCTGATAGTCGAGCTAGATACTTACCCATGAGGCTCTGGATTTCGTACTTTTAGAAGCTTTAACCAGTTGAACTTTCGCTTGTTTTGTCGCAGCTGAGGAATTCTCGATGTTTGATTGAATATCATCTGTAATGTTGAAAGATGTGATCATATAAAAACCAAAGTAAAAACATCAACAGAGCCAGGAGAAATTTAGCACAGGAAACCAGATAGCTTCAAGTTATTTTGGCATCTTACCAATTACCACGCCCTGCTCATGAACTAAAACAGCAAGGTCCCTGAATATTTCATTCGCTTGTCCAATTTGGTCCTCTACTTCTCTTATACCTTGGTCTCTTTCATCAATCATAGCCTCATTGAAAGAAATTTCATTGTCTAAAAGCACCACCTCCTGCCTGAAATAGAAGTACTGATATTATTTTATCATAGACATGGTTTTAAAACACTCGACTTTTGTCTTCCATTTCATTAGAATGAAGTTTAATCATGTTCAGCCAATGAGATGCCAGAATAAAAGCCGAAAAATGACCACATTGAGCTTCCAAGGCTCTGTTGCATTGAGCAGACAACAGAACAGACACACTTTGCAAGTAACATAGATTACAGAGGGCAGATTGCATTGATCACTCCAAGCATGAATACTACTACTCGAAAGATTGCCGAAGAATATAATGTGCACTGCATGTAATGCCCAACGTGGAACAAGCTATCAAACAAGACTCAATGGAAATGGCGTTCCAAACCTACACCAACCTCAGCTAATCAACATTAAAGTAATTTGGCAGAATGTCGAATTGCCTACCTCCTCTGACCCATAAGAAAAGGTTGGTACTCTTGGTCCATTCTAGAAGCCACTTCCTCATCAGACCCGGAACTGTTTCACGAAAAGCAGTCGACAAAACCCAATAAGTCAAAACATAAACCCACGGAATCCGAGAAAAGCGACGAAGAAAAAAGGAAACGAACAAGCCATCATCTTTTCCCCATCAATCAAGCCCAACAATCCCAACAGACGACGTACGGTTTCGCGGAGGAGGGAGGAGGGCCGGAGGGAGCATAAGTCGACTCGCGCTCCGCCGCGAGCTGCTGCACTTTCTGGAACTCCTGCAATGTGGTCTGGAAATCCCTCGCGAGCTTCGCATCTTCTATCTTCTTGCTCGGCTGAAGAGAAAACGCGAAAACGCACACGGATTGATTCAATCGAACTCCACAACCTCACGAGAGACGAAATTCGCACCGGATCACGAAGCGAAAACAAACACCAGGGGGGAGAAAAAAGGCCGGCTCGCGAATCGAAAAGTTCAAGAAGCGGAAGCGATCGTACATTGACTCCGGAGTCGTGATCGGATTCGCTCAGCGCCTTGAGCTTCGCCGAGGTGTCCTTCACCAGCTGCAGTATCCTCTGCCTCGCGTTGTGCCTGCGACGGAAAAACTCTCCGGTGAGCATTGCCTTCGACACACAGAGAGAGAAGGGGGACGGGGGTGGAGCGAGGCGCACAGTTTCTGGCGGTGATCGGGGGTGTCCTTGGCGGTGCCGATGCCGTCGACGAGGCGGCGGAATCCGGCGACGGCGGTGTTGATCTGGAAGATCCCGGCGGCCACCGATTGCGAGGGGCTCTGCGATCGGGAAGGGGCCGGCCGGGCGCCGTTCTGGACGTCTTGGAAGCTCATTCTCCCGCCGTCTCCGACCTTCGAGCTTGCAGGATCGCGGCCGCGAGTGGAAGTTGCAGTCACGTTCGCGAGCAGAGACAGAGAGAGAGAGAGAAGAGAGAGGGAGGGAGAAGGTGGTGTGGTGGGTGTGGATTGGAGTACACTTTTTTGCTGCTTCCAGGTGACGTAAAAGGTGGACAAGGAGACAAGTGTTCCGCTATCCTGACTGGAAATAGCAAAAATTGTTCTTCCCTTTTGTGGTATTTCCTTTTCTTTTTTTTTTTTTTTGGTAAAGGATATTTCCTTTTCTTGTTCCTCTTTAGGTAACATGAAAATTCGTAGTTATTTTATTTTTTATTTTTATTTTTTTTTGTTAGGAAGATGATATTAATCCATTAGGAAATCGTCTGACCGTTGAAATGGTTTGAAGGGATATATACTCCGATTAGAAATAAGGCTTTTATGGTAGGATTTGGCAACATGGTCCGCTTTTTTATTTGTTTCTCTATTGCAATGGGATTTCTTAATAAGTAGACTTACCTCCCACTAGAATCGATTTACGTTAGTTAGACACCCTATCAAATCATATTGATTCGGGTCTAATTTCGAAGTAGCTTCTTACCTTAATCAAAAGTATTCTAGGGTGCAAAACCATTGATGGGAAGATCCAAGTTATCACGATACACGCACGCTATGGCAACTTCGTTTTTTTCCCAACAATGTGAAAATTCATGCTAGAAAGAGTTAAGTCTTAAGGGTTTTTATAATTTTAAAGTGTGATTAATTATGTTAGGGATGGATCTAGTGTAAATAATTTCAATTACTAATTGACATTTGACATTATAATTTCTTTGTGAAATGGCTCAATTTTACATGGGCTTTACATATAGATGAGGCCTAAGAATGTCAGCACATCTAGGGTATGTAACGCGCTCATACAAGTAGTTGAGTCGCCATGAAATCGTAGGCCAATATCATGTAACTGGATCACGAAGATTTGGTAAGATATTCATGGTTATTCAATCTTAAATGTATTGATTGGGATCAAATGCAATCTATTTTTGAAAGTATGTCTTATCCATAATAAGGAAAATCAAATCCCTTAATTAATCCCGAAATATGGTATGACAAGTGTGCCAAGAGAGGAAGCATGCACAATTATCAAAAACTCTTCTTCTTCTTCTTCTTCTTCAACTTTCAACTGTTACGATGGGCACAAAACATTGTTTGATAAAACTCACCGTTACGATGGTTCATTGATATTAAATCAAATAGTGGAAGCTTTAATAGAAGGTTTTGATTTAATGTCGCGCACCCTACCTTTTCTTTTTCTTTTTTGCTAAAAGCGTGCCCTATCTTTTTATTAGACTTATAAAGTCGGTCTGTTCTTAACGACATGAGCCCACCACTATAAGCCAAGTGTACTTGTGACATATGAATAGATAGAGTTAGTTAATTCGACACCCTGGTTTTGCCATACGGCAACATTTCTTTATTTACCATAGCATGTGGAGGAGCATAAATATGTTGGTTTCATTCAACTTAGCTTCATAATTTATCATTTACGAATCGCAATAAATTTCTCTCTTATATAGAAAAAGAAAAAAGATATAAGTTCACAATAAATTGAAACCATTACTTACAAGCAATACAGAACGAGCTCAAGGGCAATTTTGTATACTTTCTTCTTTCCCATATGCCCAGATCAGAGATCAAAATATTGAAAATGGGCTACTTGGACCCTTTTTCCTTCACCAAATACCATAACATCCCGCAAAAGAAAACCACCCCCCCCCCCCTATTTTTGGTGAGGGGAATACAACTTTAGATATGATTACTTTTGTGAGTATTTGGCTTAGTGCAAAATTTGTATATTGTACACCTAGAAAATGCGACAGGTTTGCATAGTTTGTTTGCTATCCGATAAAAACTTCGAAAAAAATGAAAAAAAAAAAAAATTGTGAGCCAAACGGTCCAATCTTTCTTAATGCTTCTTTCTCTCAAGCTCAACCTTCCTCGTCCGGCCAGCCAGCTGTGCAGCCGTGTTGTGAGCCTAGAACAAGCAGGCTGCAATATTTGGACACACTAGCAGTCGGTTGCGAGCCAAGATCGAGCAGCAACAGTCATTTTTATCCCTCGACAGTTGTCCCGCTAGCCTGTCGATGTTCTCAAGATCAAAAATTCAACTTGCAACTCCTGGTGACATTCAAGTTGATGGATCCATGTTGCTCCACTCTTAAGTTCCCACAGCTTCCTAAGGATTGGGCATCACTTGGCGGCCCATACCCAAAATCCATTGGGAATTAAAGAAGAGTACCTCGCTTATGATGTGACTGAAGAAGTAAGGCGTAGGACATTTTCCGATCGATGGAATCGAACTTTGATTCGATTCGATTGGACCTAATTGAAGAACAGCCAATGAAGTCCGACAGAAACTAATGAAAGTTTCAAAAAGAGAGGGCTTCACCTTCACAGGGGAAGGGGAAAGTAGGGGAAGAGAGTTAAAAGAGGGTCCTTTGCCTTCATCTCTCTAAGATCCAGCCGGGAAAGGGTATGTTTCCCGAGGGTTAGCACGTGTTTGTGTGCATGTGTAGATGCGCAGGTATAAGTGTGCGATGCATTCGTGTACATGTCTCAAGATCCACAAAAAGGGCACAACAAGGCAAGGTGGCAACACAAAAGCAAGGATTAGAGATGTCAAAATGAGTCTTAAATCTATATGTGGCCCATTTAAATCATAAATGAGTCATATACTTATAGAGGCCATTTACATTTTGAAGAGACTAGTTAAATGGGTTTAAAAATTTAAAATTTAAAATAAACAAGTCTTAAATAGGTTAGACTTAGAACCCATTTTCAACCCAAGCCTTACACTCTCTCCTTCCGTCTTTAACTTTATCAAAATATTTTTTATAAAAATCGAAATTATAATTATTTTTTTAATTTCATTTTTCTTTTCTTTTTTTTTTTTTTCTTTCTTCTTCCTCCTTAATCCTTCCTTGGCCGGTGGCCAGCATGGTGATGGCGGCAACTAGCCAGGCAAGGCTCGAACTCACTAGCCTTAGGTGAGCTCGAGGTCGTCGATGACTAACAAGGCTCGAGCCTCGCCAATCTAACGAGCCTCAACCTCATCGGCATCAAGCAAGCTTGAGCCCCCTTGTGGCCAGTCACCTGCCGTCATTGTGGCCAACGATTAGCCAAAGAAGAAGAAAAAGAAAAAGAAATAATTAAAAACTATATTCTTTAAAAAATAAAAATAATTATAATTTTGATTTTAAAAAATAATTTAAAAAAGAAAATATTAAAAGGAGTTAAGGAGGAAAATTTAATCATATTTTCCATACCAAATGACAAAAAAATACTTTCTAATTTATTTTCAGAGTTGAGGCAAAAGCCAAAAAATATTGTAATTTTCCTAAAAAATACTTCTTGGAAAATATTTAAGAAACAAACGAAGGCTTATTTAATAAAAATTATAAAAATTATCACCAAATTTGTATTGCATGAAAGTGTTTTAGTAATACCATTTTTAAAATATATATATCATAAGAAATAAACTTTCTTAAGTTTAATTAAATGGGTCAAGTATGGGTTGGGATTGAGTCAGATTAGGTATGGGTGAAAAATTTTGCATTACGATAAATGAATTGTAAATGGGTGAAATGGGTAGACTAGGGTCGGACCATTTATGACTCGACCTAGACTCGACCTGATCTACACATTTGACAAATCTAGCAAGAGTGTCTCGAGCTTCACTTATGGCGAGTGACCTTTGTCGATCTCAACAATGACTAGCAAAAGGAAATACAAAAAAAAAAAATTGCCGCAAGTAGTTTGCAAATCGGCTAAAAGACTCCATAACTGCTTCCTCTACCGCTACGGCGAAAGCCCGTCTAAGAATATAGATAGAATTGAGTACCTAGAGAGAACTAATGCAATGAATGTATGGACCATTTTTAAAAGAGCACCTAAAAATTTTCATGGATTCGAGCTAGCACCGAGGGACGGGTCATCAGTACTTTGCGGCATATACTCAAGCTTCACTCCGGTTTCCAAAACCAAGATTTTATAGAGCACCAATGAAGCACCGGTCATAGCAGCACAAAATCGCCTACAGGAGACATTTTGTGCTGAGGAGAGGAAATACCATGTTATGCTGCTAAGGCATAGGTCTACTCACCTATTACCTGTCTCTTCACAAGCAAAAGGATGAATTTTGTTTGAAAAGGAGGGCACAGCAACATCCAAATACATGCTACACGTTCGGGCATAACAACACTTGTCGTGAAACAGAACCACCGTATGACTCCAGCGGTTCCCACCATCAAGAATTTCAAAACTCGACCAGGTTTCTGAATGCATAGTTTTTCCTTTTATAAGCACATTTTGTTTGTATAATCCAGGATTTGCGAACAGAACAATACAAATGCTTCCAGGGATTGGGTAGGACATGTTAATATCAAGTTGCCTGCTTTAAATCAATCTATAAGACATAATAAAAGGAAATCAATTAGCCAGATGAAGAGAAGGCTTAAACTTTTTGTGTCCAGCTATACAATCTGAAAGCAGCCCAAGTATACTCCCCTAAAAAGGCCTGCATCTAGAAACCTAATAACTGAAAACTGAAGATTGATGCCATATAACAAGCAGGATTCACTCTTCTTTACCAACCACTAAGTGTATCTTTAAGTCACAGTTTAACTCTCCCTCATCTTATGCGACCAAAAAGAAAGAACGAAAGCTCCAACCTCCAGTCTAATGTATACCCTTCCCCAAAGGCAGTCAACAGAGCCTATCAATCCCTCCCCACCAGAAAGAGAATCTTGCGTCCCAGCAGAGAAAATAAGCATCCTTGAGGCTCTAGACATAATATATCATGCCAACTTCAATAAGACTGATGTGAGGAATGTTTAGTGCAACAGAAGGGCCTCTGCAATTTTTTCGGAGAAATGAATATCCAATGTCAATCACCAGCTTTTTCAAGAATGATGATGATCTCCTTGCCTTCACATATGAATGACCCATTATATAAGCAACCCCTGCGTCTTTTGCCTGGATCAGATCCACCAATTCAGCCCTGACAGCTGGGTCCATCCCTGGATTTGGTGGTAACTGAAACCTCACTTGACGCCTCCTGACCTGAGGGTTCTCGCTCTCATATGCAGATCGCAAGCTTTGAAGCGTCGATGATTTGCTGCTCTGGATGGAGAGATCAAATTCCTCTACCTCAGATACTATTAAGCTTGCAGTTGATTGGACAGTCCTGGTGCTTATAACAGCCATCCTACCGTCCAGAGATGAAGTCTCAGAGCTCGAGAATTGGGGTTCTACAGCTTCCATCTGAATGAATTCTGCAATGCTCTGTATGAGCTGATTCTCAAAATCTCCATCATCGCGTTGAATGTCTTTATACCCATATCTGACAATGCATCTGTACATACGATAAGGTCTAGGACAAACACGACCAATCAGGAAGCGTTCTTCAGGTGAGACGTACGGCACCGGCACTGATTTCACACAAACAAATACAAGCACCTGATGGAACGCGGGGAGATTTGTTACGAAATGGGAAAAGATTGCAGGTACTCCTGTCGCCAGTTCCGAGTATATGAGGCCTATTCCTGGCACACGCACAATACCAAGGCTTGGGCCCAAGCCAAGCAACCATTTTAATGACACTTTATTATGCAGGTCGTAATTGTACTTCTTGCGGGTTCCATAATGCCACACAAACATGACAATCATGAAAACACAAGAGAGAACAATAGGGACCCATCCTCCCTGGGGCACTTTCATAAACGCCGCAGACAAGTAGACACCCTCGATGATCCAGAAGAAGAGAAGAAAAACTGCAGCCACTACAACGCTTTTTTGCCAGACAAACACGATGACAAGTGCCATGAGAAAAGTTGTGATGAACATAACTGTCATGCACGTAAGTCCTGAAAACCAAAATTGAAGTGGATAATTAAAACCAACGACAACTGCTCATTATAATTGAGATGAAAACAAATCATAACAGCTTCAGAATCAATATACCAAACTCTTTCACCTAAAGATGATTAGAGATCTCTTTTCTAGGTACAGAATTAGGGAGTGGATACAGATATGAGCATAGATTATGCAGGAAGGTCTAACAGACGAAAAAGCATCGAAGAATGTGAGGCCCTTGTGCTACAGAATGCTGGAAGACAACATACTTGACTATCTTGGTATGGCAGAGAACCTATCGTCGCAACTTGACCTAGTCACTTCCTGGGAACAATGGGAAAGCTTACCAGCACACTAGGTCTCCTTCATGTTAGACAATTTTTAGCAAAATGCATGATAGATAATTTTTCCAAAATTATTGCGTCCATGTCACTTAGATCAGTTTATGATGCAAGCAAACCCCCACAGTTCATTTTCCTAAAGCATCTAGCATCTACCCAACCCAAAAAGCAAAGGACTCGTGTAGAGAGGGGAAAAGGGAGGAAATTTACCATAAGCATTTCCAATCAAAGTGGTGTCTTGGAATCCAATTGTAATAGCAAGGGTGAGAATCATGAGGATCCAATTTATCTCTGGGATGTAGATCTGTCCATATATATGCTTTGAGGTGTGCACTACTTTCACTCTTGGAAAGCAACCAAGGGCATGGCATTGCTTGACAATGGAAAATGTGGCAGTTATAACTGCTTGACTTCCCACAATGGCCGCGAGAGTGGCAATGACAAATACAGGCCAAAACACACGGTCTGCAGGGCAAGGACAAAAAGTAACATCAGAGGAAATGCCAAATGAAATCCATACAAAGAACTTGGACAGGCATTATGGAGAAAATAAGCTAACCAGGTATTGAGTCGTAGAAACTGTACTGAAAGGAATCAAGATTTTTGGATAGGAAAGCAGCCTGACCCATGTATTGAACTACCAAACAAGGGTATATGACACAAGCAAATGCAAGCTGCACAGTTCACCAAGAAAATACACGAGATTAATTTCATGTAAAAGGAGGATCAACCAAGTGCTATGTTGCATCAGCCGAACTTTGGGATAATTGCACAACAAGGAAAGTTTCAGCCCTTTTCCACCTAGAATCCACTATGAAGAATAGAAAACATAAATGGACTCCAACCCTTTAGGCTATTTGTTTCCAGAAGACATTGACTTTCTTCATCAGATGAAAATTTTATTTGCCTTTCCCCACAAATCTATCTATTACATGAACGAACTAGAATCATCGATAATGGTTATGTGCAGCATTCCCATCATATTAGAGTTCTTCATGCATATGATCATGAAGCAAACAAATGCAACTGCAAGAAGATCTCACCCTTATTGACAAAGCAGTAAAATGACCAAGATCGGCAAACATAGCCTCAGTACCTGCCCAGAACAGATTGAAATTCAGAAAATTAGCAGACAAGTAGGGAATCAGAAACAGTAATCAGCGTCCAAGCCTTTCACAATGGACCAACTAACATCTCTTGCACCACTTAAACAACAAATGTCCAGAATAAAAGTCAAACGAATAGTACATGCACTATAGCGAATAGATCATGGGAATCTGGCACCAACATACCAGTTATTGAGAGGAGGATACCACCAAGCGAAATCCAGCCATCCTTCCCAGTCTCACTGAAGAACTTGATTATGTAATATGGAGAGATGGCTTGTATGATTCTTGGATTCCAGTGTATAGTGTTATAAACGCCAATAATAAAAATGGATATCAACCAGATGATAACAATAGGAGCAAACATAAAAGCTACCCGATGAGTGCCAAAATGCTGTAATGCAAACAGGCCCACCAATATGACACATGCAATCAAGAGCAGTTCATCTGCATATAGTAAACCATCACAGTACATATGAGAATCACATTTCTAGTTCACATGGATATGGGAACAGAGATGCACATACCATCTGTTAGCTTATTCTCTGTGACTTTTAAGCCTGATACCGCTGAGAGAACTGCAGCCAAATAGATGCCATAAGAGAACAGAAGTGCCACAGTCACCTATAGAAGCTTCAATTGTCACCGCTAGCCAAATGAGACCAAGAAGGCAGTAGATTGAATGTACTCAATCCAACAACCAACTTAACATGTGGGTAAAAGCATCCGCTAAATCCTAATTTATAACAATTTAATAATAACATTCCGCGTATCTTACCTGAAATAGCTGGAGTAAGGACACCATCCCCAATTACCATGCAAGCACCAAATAATACGACGAGAAGGAGAGCTGTTCGTAGCTTTTTGTGCTTCTCTAAGAATCTTTTCAGCGGAGAAGGGGCTGCAACAGATGCTGAGGGTCCATATTTGTAGGCTGAGAGCTCCTCGTCAGCCGCTTGTTGATTGGGAAGTAAACTAAACTTTGCATGCCTACAAAGCAGTGAATAAAGAGCAAATGTCCCACCTGACATGCATCAGATCCTTTAGTGTGCTGATCATAACCATATTAGTACTCTATTGAGAAACAGTAAAATTCTTATACCTTCGCCATTATCATCAGCATTGAGCACGATGAAAATATACTTGAGCAATGGTAGCAAAGTAAGAGTCCAAAAGATCAGGGAGAAAGCACCAAATATCGCATCTTCACTACGGTGTGTCTCTAACTTATCAACAAATGTGCTAGTATAGACATAAAGAGGCGAAGTGCTCAGGTCTCCATACACAACACCGAGGCTTTGGTATGCTAATATCAAAGTCCTTGATAGGTTAACCCAACAAAGCTGCAAGGCCACATAGACAAAATTCAAGCTTCAGCCATATGTGAGACAAATGAACGATGGGAATTAGCAAAATATAGATACCCATAAATTGTACCATGGTTATCTCTTTGTACTCACAGGAAGGAAAATCCTAAGGAACCAGCAAAAAACAAAGCAGACATATACACCCACATCCGTTCACTTCATGAACAAAGTTCCATGACCAAATCAAACACACGCACGCGCTTAATATAAGCATTCAAGTAGCCAGTCAACCATGATGCATCCTCAAGTGCCTGAACTTCATAAAATGTCAACATATAGAAATTCAAAGAGAAACATTCATAAAGTCTGGCCCCGAGCTTTCACATAACATGCGGAAAGACTACAAAACAATGAATTCTACTGTAAAGTCAGGGACAGCTAACGGTTAATAACCGTGTTTAACTCAAACAGCATCCCAAGAAAACCGTAAACCCGGTGATTCGAATCAAAAACTTCAATCAGACAACCAACAAACCGTGTTTATCTAAAACCAAAAGAATAGCAAGAAACCGCACAATCAACAATCTGCATAAAAAAAACTCTGATCGGATCATTGCAGCGTACTCATCCCAACAACCTACAACATCACTACCCATCGGACACATCACACGTCGCTTATCAGAACAACAAACTTCCGGGGGAAAAAAGAAAAAAAAAGAACAAACTTTATACACCGTATACACAGCTTAAAGAGTCACAGAAACGCAAATCGCCCAGAGCAGCTCCAAGCTCCCCGGAGCCAGAACCACACAGATTCAACGAGACAGAGCCCCGGGAACCACGAGACGAAACGAGGCCATTTCCGGCGAGAAACCAATCCGAAAATTCTCACGCGACAGCGTCATCCCCAACGAGATCAAAGCAGCAGCAGCAGCAGCAAGCACGACACAACACGACACGACACGACATCACCCCATCCCCCCGTCGCCGTTCGAATTCAAAAAAGAGCACGCGAACCGCCGCCGCGAGGAACCCTAACCTGGGACGGGTTGCGGCGATTCGGGACCCCGGATTCCGGCTCCATGACCGGCGCCGCCGTGCCGGAGTTGCTCCCTCCTCTCTCTCTCTCTCTCTCTCTCTCTCTATCTCTAGAGCGAAGAAGCGAGTATCACCAGTGTGGTCCCGCTGATCCTCGAATTAAAATTCCATTTTAAATCTCTCGCGAATTCGCTGGGTCGCCGGGGCAAAACGACAACGGCCTGCCCGCGTTTCGAGGTCGGGGCCGGAGGCGCACGCGCGGGAGGCGCGCGTCGCTCCCCGTCAGCCAGATTCGGCGTCGTGTTTATCCATCGGCATCATCGGCGCTTCCGTGCGGATCCGATTCGGGTCGAGTCCGACCCGGGAATTCGCGTGGCTCGGACGGCGCGATTGGCTGCTCGGCGACTCCGGACGCGCCACGTGTCGTCCTCGCTGGAGCTTCTTGACCTTCGCGGAAGCTCCCCCCACAATGAATTTCACCTTGCATTTATGTCGGGGGTGTCGTGCCGTCCAATCTTCATGTCCCGCACCGGTCGAGTTAACACGGGTGCCAATCATTCCATTTTTGGCCAAATTTATTTTGTTACTCCCAAAAATAGGTCCGACGTAGATATCCATTTGAAACAAATAATGAGTAGTAAAAATTTTTGTACTTTCAATTTCTGTTCAAAAACTTGTATTGAGATAGAATTATGCAAACCTATTTTTGGCAAAAAAACAAAATAGTTATCGTTCGCAATCTGAATTTTTAATGCAGGTCAACCTTAATCGAGGAAGAACAAATGCATTTACTATTTGAATAATCCTTTTACATCATTTTTTTTTACATTATGTTATTTAAACGCGATAAAATGACATAACAATCGCTTCTCCGTTATTTTTTTAACTTTTCAATCGAAATTATTTCGGGTAGACGTTTCCTTCCGGACTGATGTCACCACGAGGGAATCCATGAATGAGCTCAAAAGGAATGACAAGTTTTCATCTGGTGGGGATCTGAAAATGCTTTAGGGTGCAATCGATGTGAACAATTTAATAAAAAAAACTCAGCCAATTAATTAAAAGTGGATTAGAGTACATATTGTTTCTTTTTAGAGAGAGCATGATCACAAATTGGATTGAACCACAAAAACTCGAGCCCCGCCATAAAATATTTAATTTGAGACATATTTAGGACCGGCGGAATTTAGGCGTTTGGAGAGGACTCCGCAAGCAGCCTAAATCGTGAATGCCCGGCTAGTCATTGCAATCCCAGCAAAATGCTAACAAAAAAAGAAAAAGAAAAAAGAAGACGACTTTTTTCAACACCGTCTAGTTAAAAAAATGCCTCTAATGCAAATAAACTTGCGAGCCATGAGTACTTATCATAGCACCAACTTTGCGTATCTTTTCTTGATCATTGAGAAAATAAAATGATTTCTTTCTAGATTGATTCTCTTCGGCAATTCAATACCTGATTCTCAATTTTATTTAGAGATGGGCACGAGATGGGACGAGGGTGAGACATCTTGCATGGGGCAACGTTGTCTGGCGAAGCCTCCTCTGGCCGTCGGTTCAAAGCTCCAAATATATTTCTTGAGATATAAGCATATCTCTATATTTACATACATCAAAGCAATAAATCCAAAAAAAGAAAAAAGACTTGCAAATTTCAAAGTTATCGTCACTCCTCACATCATAAAATTAACAATAGATAAATTAATATTAGAAATATGTCGTTTTAACCCTTGAGTAGTTTAGTTTATCGTAGTGTATGAATTAATGTGAAGTTTAATGAAATGGACAAAATTACATATGCTCTAATTATCCAAACTTGAAATTTTAAACGAATAATTTTAATATCACGAGTTACATTGATTATCTATTTCAACACTTTGCATTAATTACCATCTCTATGATTTAACTAAGTTAAAAAAAATACATGATTACCTATACTTGGATATATTATTTATATATATATCATCTATCTAAACTAGCAAAACACATAAAACATATCCCCAAAACGCATAAAAGCGTGCAAGAGAACGAGGCGGGGCAAGCCTATAACCACTGCCGTCCCGCCTTGCCGGAGTCCCACCCTCGTTCCCGGCAAACTTTCCCACCAGCCTTTTTCTTGTGGGGAAGAAACCCGTCCCACTTGAGGTGGCGGGCGGCCCGCGCAGCACCCCGTGCCATCACAAATTCTTTCATCCAATCGATGAGCGAAATCAAATTGGCCGGTAGTGCCCACTATTAAGAGAACAAGATCACATCATGTTTCCCACGTTGTAAAATCTAATGGACCGTATAGGATGCCCACTTTATTCTTCCTTATCTCGATTACAGGTGCCCCATCCACTAGGTCAAATAGTACACAAACGTGCTTATGCTGTTTCAATTCACCACCATCAGTTCATGCAGAAATCATTGTTCTTGACTACTTATGGATACACCAAGTTCGACTAAGACCTAAAGGTTCCTATCCCTTTATCAAGTAATTAACATTTTTTTTTTCAAGTCGAAAGTAACATTCCATTCAATTCCATAAATAAAAATAAATAAATAAAGAGAGAAACAACCCAGTCTATATAAGGTGAGAAAATTTGTGTTGACTTGGAGAAGGCTACCAAAATGACTAAGCAAAAGGGAGTATAAGATACAAGTAGGTTTCTAAGATAACTCCACAGATGTATCTGATTGAAAGAGAGGGGGAGAGGTGCATGCGAGGTCAGATACAATGCCCCCAATAATTTAGAGATGGCACCGCCCAATGTAAAAAAAAAAAAGGGAAATAATTAAGAGAAGATTTCACAATATCCAACATTATTTTTATATGCTCTCTAATGTAGTTTGTCATCATCATTGTCCTCTTGATTTGTCAATGTGTTTATTCTGAGTCCTTTGAATCACATCAAGGGCCTCCATTGACACAATTCATTTCTTACAAGAAAATTGTCAAAAAAAAAATCTTGAATTTATTGCATAGTGAATCAATTCAATCATAAACTTTTTTATTATGCCAATTTAGTCTTGAGTCTTTTGATAATCTATCAATTCAGTCATAAACATTTCAATCGCCTCGATTTCATCTTAAATTTTTTGATCATTTGTCAATTTAGTCATAAACTTTTTAAAGATTTGCAAATATAGTCATTCCGACTAACTTTGGTTGAAACCATAGATGCGGTTATTTACTTAGTGCCAGTCATCTCACGTGATATAGCTGGTGTGAACGTGGATTATTGCATGCTGAATAGACATGAGAGAGAGGAATAGGACCATAGGGATAGGCCAGGGGCCTGCGCATTGGCAAATGACACAATGTGAAATTTTCTAGCAAATAAAAAAAAATCATTGGAATCAAACCTGGTATGCTCGTCACATATCAGTCAACCTCAACATCAAACCAATAACAAGCAAACCTAGTTATCAATCGAATTTTGTCTAGAAATAAGGTTTGGAATTTGGAATGAAAATGAGAGTAAATTTTTTTTTTTTTTCTATAATGAGAAAAATAAAAACTCTTCTCATTACTCACTCTTGCTACTTGCCGGCTACTCACCCGCCTCCCACTGACCACTAAGAAGGGAAATTTTTTTATCGTTATCAATCAAATTTCTGTTCTAGGAACAGAATTTTATATCATTATCAATCATGTACTTTTGCTTCAATAAAACTAGAAAAATCTGGCCAGAAATTGTGTCCAGTTATCATTCGCGTCTTGAAGTTCTAATGTAGGGCAACCTTGATCAAGGAAGAACAAATGTATTTACAACTTGAATAATCTTTTAACACCATTTTTTTAACGTTACGCCATTTAAACGCGATATAATGGCATACAAATCGCTTCCTCCTCATTTTTTTTCCTTTCCAATCGAAATTATTTTGGGTCGACGTTTCCTTCCGGACTAAGCTTGCCCCTCCAAGTCACCAAAGATAAACAATCCACATCATGAGGTCACAACTAAGGAAATTCCATAAGTGAGCTCAAATGGAATGACAAGTTTTTCATCTGGTGGGCGATTTGAAAATGCTTTAGGGTGCAATCAATGAACTATTTAAAAAAACTCAGCCTATTATTTGAAAGCAAATTAGAGTACGTATCTCTTCTTTATATTTATAGATATTTATATATATCATGATCACAAGTTGAATTGAATCATAAAAATTCAAGCCCCGCTATAAAATATTTAATTTGAGGCATATTTAGGACCTGCGGAATTTAGGCTTTTGGAGAGGACTCTGGAAGCAACCTAAATCGTGAATGCTGAGCTAGCCATTGCGGGCGCGTTTGTTTAAATGTGCTTCTATTCCTAGGAACACAAATTTTTGTTTTTGTTCAAGGAACAAAAAAAGGAATAAACGCGTTTGTTTGCGTTTTTGTTCCAAAATTATTTTTGTTCCTAAAAACACATACGAAACGGAAACAAGAAACAAAAAAATTTTGTTTCTTGTTTCTGGAACAAAATTTAGGAACACTTTTTTCTCTCTCTTCCATTTTCTTCTCTATTTTTCTTCTTCTTTTTTTCTTTTTTTTTTTTTCTTTGGCCGGTCAGAAGCCTCGGCCATGGCTAGCGACCGACCGTCGAGGGCTGACGACCTCGTTGGAGCGTCGCTGGCCCCCGGCGAGGCCAAGCGTCGCCGGCCCCTCGTGAGGCTCGGCCTCGCCTTGGCCGACACCTGGTGGTGGCCGGCGGCGCCGAGCCTCCTGGCGGCAGGCGAGCAGCCTCGCCGGATCGGGCGGCTCGAGGCTCACCCAGCCAAGGCGAGCCGACCTCGCGCCGAGCTGGGCGAGCTCGATCTCGCCCAAATCCGGCGAGCCGGGCTCGCCTCAGAGCCACCGCCAAGTTGGCGTTGCAGCGGTGGCCCAGTGACGCCAAGCCTCGCCGTAGGCAGGCGAGGCTCGGCCTCGCCTTGGTTGGGCGAGCTCGAGGCCACTAGCCCGCTCGAGGCGGCGTGGCGCTCGTCGGCTGGTCGGCCATGGCCGATCGGCGACCAGCCAAAAGAAGAAAAAAAAGACAAAAAGGAAAATTAAATAAGAAAAATAAGAAAGAAAATAGAAAAAATAAAATAAATATATTAAAAAATTAAAAGAAATAAAACATTATACAAATTTACCAAACATGTTTATATTCTTTTATATTTCTGGAATAGATTTACCAAATGCGTTTTTTGTTCAGAAATTGTTTCTACGAGCAGAAATACTTTTTCTATTCGTTCCAGAAACAATTTTTAAACGAAAATGTTACCAAGCGTCTGCGTTTCCAACAAAATGCTAGTGAAAGAAAAAAAAAAAAAAGAAAAGACTATTTTCAACGTTGTCTAGTTAAAAAAATGCTTCTAACGCTAATAAACTTGCGAGCCTTGAGTACTTATCATAGTACCAACTCTACATATCTTCGTCTCAATCATGGAGAAAATAAAATGATTTCTTGCTAGACCGAGTCTCTTCGGCATATCCAATGCCTAATTCTCAATTTTATTTAGGGATGGGGAAGAGATGAGATGAGGATGGGACATCTTGCGTGGGGCAATGCTGTCCTGCGAGGCCTCACCCGGTAGGTGAAAAGCTCCAAAAATATTTTTTGAGAAATGGGTAAGTATATCTCTATCCTTACATACATTTAAGCAATAAATCACCAAAAAAAGGACTTGCAAATTTCTAATTTAACATGACTCCTCACATCATAAAATTAACAATCGATAAATTAATATTAGAGATACGTCATGTTAACCATGAGAAGTTCAGTTTATCATAGTATATGAATTAAAGTGAACTTCGATGAAAATGTATTCACTTAATAAAATCACATATACTCTAATTATCACAAATTGAAATTTCAATTGAATAATTTCAATATCACGAGCTATATTGATTATATATTGCAATAATTTATATTGATTACCACTCTATTATTTAACTAAATTCACAAAATATACATGGTAACCTATACATGGATATATTATTTGTATATATCATCTATATTAAACTGGTAAAACACAAAAACCATACCTCAACATGCATATAAACGTGCAGGAGAACAGGGCGGGGCAAGCCCATTACTAGTCCTGTCCCGCCCCGCCGAAGTCCCACCCACGTTCCCGCAAACTTTCCTGCCGACCTTTTTCTTATGGGGAAAAAGACCACCCTGTTCGAGGCGGCAGGCGGCGGCGTGCCCCGTGCCAACCCCAATTCTTTTTTCAATTGATGAGCGAAATGCAATTGGTCGTCAGTGTCCCCTAAAGAGAACAAGATCACATCATGTTTCCCATGTTGTAAAATCAAGGGGACCATATAGAATGCCTACCTCATTCTTCCTTATCTCGATGACCGGCAGCTTTGAGTGCCCAATCCACTGGGTAAAATAGTACACAAACATGCTTATGCTGTCTAAATTCGTCACCATCAGTTCATTCCATGCAAAAACCATTATTCTCGATTACTTATGGATCCATCAAGTTCAACTAAGACCTAAGACTCCTACCCCTTAACCAATTAGCATTTTCTTTCAGTCGAAGGTACCATTTCACTCATTTTAATAGATAAAATAAAAGTAAAGAGAGAAATAACACGGTCCGACTGCAAATAAAGACAATAGGGAATTAGCATTAAGGGTCGGCTTAGCTTATAAGTTAGGAAAAGTTGTGCTGACTTTGAGAAGCCTAGATGTAAGTAGGTTTCTATTGTAGTTCATCATCATCCTTGTTAGGTACAAATGCAATCGTTTAGTCTAGAGATGGCACCGTCCAATATGAAAAAAAAAGGGAAATAATTTAGGGAAGATTTCACAATATCTGCATTATTATTATATGCTCTATAATGGAATTCTTCATCATCATTGTCCTCTTGATTAGTCAATGTGCTTATCTGTGTCCTTCTAATTATATCAAGGGACTCAGACTGACACAATTCATTTCTTGCTAGGAAAATTGTCCAAAAATTCTTGAACTTATTGCATGGCGGGCCAATTCAATTATAAACCTTTTGATTGTGTCAATTTAGTCATAAGCATGTTGTAAAATGGGCCAATTTAGTCCATGATCTTTCGACTGTGCCAATTTAATCCTGAACTTTTCAGCCGATTTGCCATTTCACATCATGAGGTCACAACTAGGAAATTCAATAAATGAGCTTAAAAAGGAATTACATGTTCTGGTGGGGAATCTGAAAATGCTTTAGGGGTGCAACCAATGTGAACAATTTTAAAAAAATCTGCCATTTATTTAAAAGTAAATTAGAGTACATATCTCTTTTATATAGAGAGCATGATCACAAGTTTGATTCAATCATAAAAAATTTGAGCCCCGCTATAAAATAGTTTGATTTGAAGCATATTTATGACCGGTGGAGTTTAGGCTTTTGGAGAGAACTCCGGAAGTAGCCTAAATAGTGAATGCCGGGCTAGTTATTGCAGCCCCAACAACACGCTAGCAGGAAGGAAAGACTATTTTTAATGCCAATCTAGTTAAAGAAAGTGCCTCTAATGAAAATGAACTTGGGAGGCATGAGCACTTATCATGGCACCAACTTGACGTATCTTCTTCTTGATCATTGAGAAAATACAATGATTTCTTTCTAGACAAATTCTCTTCGGCAAGTCCAATGTCTAATTCTCAATTTTATTTAGGGATGGGCACAAGAGGAGACGAAGGCAGGACATCTTGGGTGAGGGAACGCTATCCCGCGAGGCCTCGCCCGGCCATAGGCAAAAAACTTCAAAATATTTCTAGAGATGGGTAAATATTTCTCTATCTTCACATATATTTAAGCAATAAATCACTATAAAAAAAACTTGCAAATTTCTAATTTAACATAACTCTTCATATCATGAAATCAATAGATAAATTAATATTAGAGATATGTCATTTTAACCCTTGAGTAGTTTAGTTTATAATAGTATGTGAATTGATGTGAAATTCTATGAAAAGGTATTCACTTAACAAAGTTACGTATACTCTAATTATCAAAAATTGAAATTTTAAATGAATAATTTTAATATCACGAGTTCTATTGATTATACATTTCAATACTTTATATTAATTACCATTGCTATTATTTAACTAAAGTTACAAAATATACATAATTATCTATATTTGGACATTATTTGTATATATCATCTATATTAGACAAACAAAATGCATAAACCATACTTCAAAACTTATATAAATGCACAAGAGAACACGGTGGTGGATCTGAATAGGTCCTTAAAAGACTTTAGGAGGAAATAGGCAGGAGATCCACCTAAGGGTGGGAGACTCCATATTCCCTCTATGTTAGGAAGACAAAGATAGACAAGGAATTAAGGGGCCTCATGGTAGGGAAGGTAAACTCCAGGTCGGGGCATGCTTGCATGCTTGCATGCTTCGGCTACCGTCGGGTAGGTTGGTATAGTAGCCATCCACTCTTAGGATGAGTGAAGGTAGGGGAAAGACCCACAGCAAATCTAGCACGCCTTACAACACTACATTGAATTGCAGGTTAGGTCTATTCCCCCGGTTCTATGCATTGCCTTGTGGCATTGCACAGAAAGAGAAAGTAGAAAACATTGGAGGAAATAGATGGAAGATCTACCCAGGGGTGAGAGACCCCGCGCTATCCTCCGTATTCCATCTCTATCGAAAAGACAAAGATAGATAGGAAATTATGGGGTCTCACGTTGGGGAAGATAGACTTCACGTTGAGGCATGCTTGTATGCTTTGGTTATCGACGAGTAAGGGCGCGTTTGGTAACATTTCTGTTTAAAAATTATTCCATGAAACAGAAATAGAAAAAAGTGTTTCTGTTCCGAGGAACAATTTTTAAACAAAAAAGCGCGTTTGGTAAACTTGTTTTGGGAATAAAAAATAAACATAAACATGTTTGGTAAATTTGTATAATTTTTTTCTTTTATTTTTTCTATTTTCTTTCTTTTTTTTCTTATTTATTTTTCCTTTTTTTTTTCTTTTTTCTTTTTCCTTTTTCCTTTTTTCTTCTTTTGGCCGGTCGCCGGCCTCGACCATGGCCGGCGACCAGCCAAAGAAAAAAGAAAGAAAATAAGAAGAAAAAAGAGAGAAGAAAAAGAAGAAGAAAAGAAAAAAGTGTTTCTAAATTTTGTTTCAGAAACAAGAAACAACTTTTTTTTTGTTTCTTGTTTTACTTTCCGAGATGTGTTTACGGGAACAAAAAAACAATTTTGGAACAAAAACGCACCCAAACACGTTTATGTTCCTTTTATGTTCCCAAGAATAAAAAAACAAAAAAAAGTGTTTAAAAAAAAAAAAAGAAGTGAAAACAAGCGCAGCCTAAACTAGTATAGTAGCCAGTCATGCCTAGGGTGAGTGAGGGAGGTGAACTTGAGCAAGTCCTTAAAAGGCTCAAGGAGCAAACAGGAGAGAGGTTCTCCCAAGGGTAAGAGACCCCACGCTATCCTCCGTATTCCCTCTCTGTCAAAAAGACAAAGATAGATAGGGAATTAGGGAGCCTCATAGTAGAGAAAGTAAACTCCACATCGAGACATCCTTGCATGCTTTAGTTACCGCCAGGTAGGTTGGTATAGTAACCACCCGTACCTAGGGTGAGTGAGGGTGGTGAACCTAAGTAGATCCTTAAAAGGCTCAAGGAGGTGGGAGGTTTGCCCAAGGGTGGGAGAACCCACGTTGTCCTCCATATTCCCTCTCTATTGGGAAGACAAAAATAAATAGTGATTTAGGGGGTCTCATGATGGGGAAGGTAGACTCCACATCAAAGCATGCTTGCATGCTCCAACTATCGCCTAGTAGGTTGATATAGTAGTCACCCACGCTTGAGGTAAGTGAGGGTGGGTGAAAGGCCCACAACAAATTTAGCACGCCTTACAAAACTACAGGCTAGGTCTTATTCCCTTGGTTCTGTGCAATGCCAAAACGCATAAACCATACCTCAAAACTTATATATATGCACAAGAGAACATGGTGGGGCAAGCCTATTACCGCTCATGTCCCGCCTCGCCAAAATCCAATCCTTTTACCCCGCAAACATTCCCACCAATCTTTTTCTTATGGGAAAAAAACCGCCCCGCTCGGGGCGGCGGGGGGCCACGCATCCCGTGCCATCCCCATTCTTTTTATCCAATCGATGAGACTAAAGAGAGCAAGATCACATTGTACTTCCCACGTTGTAAAATTTAGTGGACCACATAGGATGCCTACCTTATTCTTCCTTATCTCAATCACCGGCAATTTTAAGTGCCTAATCTACCACATAAAATCATACATAAACATGTTTATGCTGTCTCAATTCGTCACCATCAATTTCATTCCATACAAAAATCATTATTCTTGATTACTTATGGATACACCAAGTTTGACTAAGACCTAAAGGCTCCTTCCCCTTAACCAAGTAATTAGCATTTTTTTTTTCGGTCGAAAGTAACATTTCATTCATTAGCATAAAAAATTAATAAAGAGAGAAACATCACAGATCAATTGCAAATCAACACAAAAGGGAATTAGCATTAAGGGTCGGCTTAGCTCAGAAGGTGGGAAAACTTGTGTTGACTTTGAGGAGCCTACGACATGACTAAGCAAGAGGGAATATAAGATATAAGTAGGTTTATGATGTAGTTCGTCATCATCATTGTCAAATACAATGCAATCGCCTAGTTTAGAGATCGCACCGTCCACTATAAACAAATGGAAATAATTTAGGGATGACTTCACACTATCTGCATTATTTTTCCTATGCTCTCTAATGTAGGTCGTGATCATCATTGTCCTCTTGATTAGTCAACGTGCTTATCTGAGTCCTTTGAATCATATCAAGGGCCTCGACTGAAATAATTCATTTTTTTGTGAGAAAATTATCCAATAAATCATAAACTTATCAAATTATCACACAACGGGCTAATTTAATCTTGAACCTCTTGATTAGGTAATTTATTTCCGAACTTTTCAACCACTTATCAATTTAGTGATGGATCTTTTAACGATCTATCAAAATAGTCTTTCTAATTAGTTTTAGCCAAAAATCAATGATGTTATAGTTTGCTCAACGCTGGTTGTCCAATGTAGCGCGGTCGGCGTCGACATGGTTTATTGTGCACTAGAGGTGGGACATTATCATGGGGACAAGCCTTGCATATTAAACGCTATAGTCGTTTCAATGTTTCTAGAGAAAAAAAAAATCATTGGAGTCAAGCTTGGTATACTCAGCACATCTCGCTCAACCTCAACATCAAACCAACATCAAGCGAACCCAGTTGAAAATCGATTTAAAAAAAAAAAAAAAAACAGAATTTGGAAATCATTTATTGCAATGACTTTAAATTCTCAAATGGCCAAATCACTATTCGAAGCACTTCCCAAATTTTCGTTAATTTCAATCGATAATGATTGAGAGAGTCGTTGAAACTGGAAGATACGATGCGATCTGATGACTCGGCATTCGCGAGTACAGGGCCGATGCGGACGCCACGCTCTTCGGACGCGGGATGCCGCCGGTGGCTAAATTCGGGCCAGCGCGTAGGGGCACGCGCCCTCGGGAGACGGTGGAGATTGCGTCCGGAACAAAAACCCGGGAGGATAATTCAAAATGAAATCGGGCTTTCCTTTTTTCTTTTTTCCTTTTTTCTTTTTTCTTTTTAATTTCTCGTTTCATTTATATTTTCTATTTTGTTTTATGACTAGAGGTGAACTCATGCAACCCCTTTTCAATCACGCAACTGATATATATATATATATATATATATATATATATATATATATCGGCTATAGAGCAAACCAAAAGCTATATGACATGAAATTCTTGTATTCGGTGGTAATAAAAAAAAACTAAAATGTAAATAATAATCATTCTATTTTTTTTTTCTGAGAATAAAAATCTGTTTTGTAACATAATTTCATTTTTTCTACTTTTGAGATGATTTTTTAGTCCAAAAATAGATTTAGAATAGAAATGAGAAATATAAATTTTATACTTTCCTATTTCTAAAATAAAAATGAGAAATAAAAAAAATTATCTTTACTTACTTTTGCCACTAACTGGCTGCCACTTGCCTCCCACCAACTACCCAAAAGGGAAATATTTAAGAATGTCTATAAACATATTTTTATTCTCCAAATCAAAATATTGTATTATTATCAAATGTGAATTTTCGTTTGTCCACGAATTGGAATTGAAAATTTTAATTCTAGCTAGAAATAGGGCTCAGGAATAAAATGGTTATCATTTGCGCCCTAAGCTACTCCATAAATTTTATTCGAGCTTAATTCTTCTTTAATTAGCATAGCCAAGTTGGAAAAGTTTCCTTAACTTGAGCTCAAATTCACTTGTACTCGGTTCAAAAACCAAGTGGATTGGAGCCGACGCTTTTGAAACTCGAATTTGAGCTCGACTTGAAGGTAGACCCAAAGTTTGCAATGTTGAAAGTTTTAGTCTGAGCTCGAGCTTATATACAAGCCTGATGGAGTATTTAAATATTACAACCATGCCTTTATCTAACTATTTAATATTCTTGAACAATCGTGAATAATCTCACAAAATTTCACATGATCTCAGAATATGATGTCCTAAGTCAAATCTTTTTAAACCTCAATTATTTTCCCAATTAAATTTGTCAACGCCTAATTAGGCAAAAAGAGGGCGTTTGATAGAATATTTATGTAATAAAATCACGGCTTAATCTAAAGTATCACTCTCGAGGCATCATAGTGCTTATCTTAGCCATAAAAAGAACATCCGTAAATGTTGCATTCTGTAATAAATCAACTAAATAAGAGAAGTGGCATGATTGATAGTTAGGTTTGCAACTATGAGATATTGAAAGGGACATCGGCAAATTATTATTACACAGAACCACACCATCTCATGACCCGACGATTAAACTTATAAGTTTTCCCAATGGTTTATTGATCTTTTATTTGATTCAATTATGTGTGGGATGATGACAACTTTAACTGCTCTAATCATGACGGCGTCGAGTTGAGATTGACGGGGGGGCTTAGGAAGAATTTCCTCCAAGAGGTCTTTAGGTTCTTTCCATTTGGACATTGAACTGCAATCCTTCTAGTCTTTTTATTTATTTAATTAATTTAGGTAGGTGTTATTTCGTGTCGTGCGATAGATACGAAAACGATCCACAAGTAACATTGCTGGTCATAGCACATGAGGATTTTATCTTTGTAATTGATTTCATTTTCGTCGTTTTTGGTTTTAAGGTCCGTTAGTTTCATGTAAAATAAATAATTTAGAAAATGCCTCTTAGAAATGATTGGTTACATCGTTTAAAATGATTAGCCAGTAAAAAATATTTTCATTGCAGACAGTAATTCATGTGTAAGCTTTTTAGTAGATGATGAAAATACTTTTTGCTCAATACGATTTTTTAAGTGATACGAGCATATCATATTTAGGAAATATTTCTCAATACGTGAGTTTTCCATGAAAAAAAAATGGTTCCTAAGATTTGTTTATGTTTCGGCAAAAGTTGCCAAGATTTAAAATATTATTCGAATTTTAAAAGATTATGAAATTTACATATAGGCTTTTCACTTGTAAGAATTTATGTGCAGTGAAAATCTCATGTGTTTTTTTTTTTTTATATAAGAAAAGGTCAAAATGTGTGCGTCTTAAAAATTTGAATTAAACAGAAAATAAAAGGTAAAAGTCTATCCAAACATGTGTTCTGTGCCTTCATTCTCGTAAACACTCATAAACGTGCTTCCACAAACCCAAGAAGAAGAAAAATCACAAATGCTTCCACATTAGCAGGAAGCAATTTATAAGATAAATATTAATTTGCGACAAAATTATTATGCTTTCATCAACGTGGCAAACAGACCGTTTGTGTTTTATTTTGTGATTGCCACTTAAAATAAGACGTAGAATCGATTCGTTTTTGAGTTTGGGCCCGCAGGTGATGTTTATGGATGCCCATCAATTTCAGCAAATAAGACACGAAGAACGGAGAATACACCATCATTGTAAAAACAATGGAAAATTGCAAGTGACTGTAACAAATAAATTCCAATTAAAAAAAGTGGCCTCTAAATCTTGTTTTGTCAAGTGTCGATTGCCAGTCGAGTCATCTACAGTCACTTAACTGCATATGTTCACAGCTATTCAAGAATAAAAATCACATAGCACTTTCGAGGGAATATGCTACGCCAGCAATAATTGCACGAGGAAGCATAAAAATTTGATGACAAAAAGGTAATGATCGGGTTGAAACAAGGGGATAATTTCTCAACAAAGACTATTCAAACTAATCAATTTAATTACTATTTTACTAATTTTGGATCCCGCAACGAAATATCTTTTACCAAATGTTATATTTTGGTTTTTATTTAAGGAGAACTTAGGTTCTATATTAACTTTGAACATAAAGGGTCAAAAGCGAATGAGACTATATGTCTTATAATCTCAAGTTCAAAGAAGTCGTTGACGTAACATGAGCTTAATATTGAAACCTAATCAATGATATCATCCAAACATACTTTAACATAATAATACAACCCATTAAAATTAAAGCAATTTACACAATATCAAAGGTACTTTGACAACACTGGATATTAACAAGATACTTAGAAAGCACTATTTTTTACTAAGTCTAAAGACATAATGTCGGAATCTTATCAACGACACTAGACAATGCTTGGCAAATAATGACCCTAGATGGATATGAGGAAATAATGTCGAAATCTAATCAACAACGCTAAACAGTAATAACAGCACCTAATGCACATTGCTCTTAGATGCATACGAGGACACAACATCAGAATTTAATCAACAACATTGAACAATAGATTAACACTAGAATCTAATTAACAGTACTATTTGGCATATATACATTCGCCGAAATTGAATTTACAACAGGAATCTTAAGCTACATATAGGCTAAACTAAGTAAGGATAAAGGCAAGATAAAGTAATTTTGTGTATTGTTCGAGGAGGTCATTGTTGGATTGCTTGCTATATTTACAAGCCAATTTAGTAACTGTCAATAGTCGGTTACCTCCTCCTCAAGAGTCGCTCCACATTCCATATTGAATTGCCTTATCCATATTTAGTTTCTAACTTATTTGACAATATTCTCACGGCTTGTTTAGCAAGTATTAACCACTCCTCTTTGAGTTTGGCACCCTTTTAACTATCCTTGCCTATTTCCACCCCCAAAGTCGTATCTTCATTAGTTATCCTTGATTTTGACACATAGCAACCAACTATTTTATCATAGAATTATATGTCTTTATATGTCTGTCGAAATTTAGCCCCAAGGTTTCTCAAAGTCCTTACTTACCCTTTCTTGTGGGCCACGGCCCATATACAGCCGCGATGGTGATTTTAAAACTTTTGTCCCTTGTAAACAACACGTGCTTGCAGGGATACTTTTGGGTGTCAACATATGCTCCCTTTTAAAAGAAGTAAATTAAGAATTTATTTCTTTTAAAGAAAGTACCTCGTTTTGCACACAGTCTGTTACAGATGCTCATTATACATTTCTATTTTCTAACATATTCTCAATTGATACAAATTAACGGCTCCCATTACATCTTGACACATTGCTTCGACTTTTAGTAGATATCCTTAATTTTAAATCGTCGTCTCCCATTCCGAAAAAAAGAGTACGCTTCATTGTCTCTTTCGTACCTTTGTCTTCTTCCTTAAATTCTAAACCCTTCATTTTCTACTCGTAAGCTTTACATGACTACCAAAGCTCCCAAATTTGAACCTGAATCCTATATTTCGAGCTTTGACCATCTTTTTAACACCAAAAAAGCCAGTTATTGTTAATTTCAACTGTTGAGTGTTGTAGAAGAATAGAAGGAAGCATTGCTCCGTGGGCCTACCCTCTTGGATCACGACCATATTCCACCGCCCCTCAAGCATTGCTTTCCTACTAGGAGGAATGAGAAGCTCTTGATATAGTATCCCTCCATCAAGGATATCTAGACATCTACCCCAACTAAGTTTCGAAGCTTCCTTTTATTTGAAGAGAATCTCCATGCTTGGTATCTGAGGTTACAGGATAGTTTGCCAACTCGGTTGACATGGATGAATGCAGGTATTAAGATGGCACTAGAGGTTAGCATGTTAACTCATGATCTAAACAAAGTTTTAATGGTTTCCGTTGTCTGCTTCTTTTTCCCTTGAAGACCCATGTTTGTGACGTTTTTGGACATATACACCATCTATAGGTGTGTTCCAAATGGTATTACAGTATACGAAATCGAAGCCCTAGAGGATTTCTCTATTCCCAATGATTAGGGATGTGCACCAAGAACCGTCCGGACTGAACCAAATCGAACCGATCAATTTTGGGCGATTCCTGAAGAGGGTTGTCCAATTTCTGGTTCCTACTTTTGGAACCGATAGCTGTTCGGTCAAGTTACTTCCCGGTGAGTAGAGGGATGTATAAGAAAGGAGAATGATGTATTAGAACAGGAAAGTAAATGACTTAAATAAAATCGCGAGAATTAAAAATAATGTAAAGACCGAAAGCAATATATAAGATATAAAGTAAAAGTATGCATAAACAAAAACCAACCATGAAGGTGGTCTCGAACTTGTATTAAATAAAGCTGAAAAGCTGAAATTACATGTATTGAAAGATGCAGAAACTTAAAACATCAAGTCATCCACTAGGGCGGTAATCCGCACTCCAGGGAGTATTGATGTGTATTACAAGAAATGGTTAACCAACTATCATGTAAGTTGGTAACCCGTATAAAACTATGTATGTGAAAACTAAACCTTGTATCATATATATATATATATATATATATATATATATATATATATATATATATATATATATATATATTATCTTAAGAAAAACCATAATTCCTCCAAATTTCTCTTATTTTTCATTTTATTTTTGGCTCAAAACAGTCAATTTACCGATTCCACCGGATCGGACCGGACTTGTTAGTTGGTCCGATTCTTGGTTCCGGATCGGTCGGTCCAGATTCCCAATCCCGAAATTTGGTAACCGATCCTCCCAATCTAATTCCCGATTCCACCTCGGAACCGAACCGGACTAGTAATCGATCAGTCCTACCAATGATGTCCTCGCTTATCAGACTTTTCTTGATAAATACCATAAAACCTTGGGTCGTGTTCACTTCAAAGAACATACTGCTTTTTTGCTTTATTGACTGTCGAAATATGTATTTCATAATCCGGCCCTTAAACTTTCAAAGGATTTCTTTAGACTCGTTACTAATCTTGAGAAATGAAAGAAAGTAGCTTTTGGTTTGCTTGTCTTAGATATTTTGTACAGAAGTCTTGCCCATGCCGCCCTTTCAATGACACCAAAAGAAACCGGAGTTCTATCTGGTCCCTTTTGGATTTTACAAGCATGGATGGCTCTTTATTTTCTTTTCTTGTTAAGCAAAATCTCTTGTGCTGTTCCATTCAGTCCATCATCGAAATCCAGATAGCCAAAATCTCAAACTTTGAGTTGTCAACTACTTTCCTTGTCTCCTAGAAAGGTTTCTGATGACATTTCCTCATTTGTTTACTTCCTCCAAGAGATGTTAAATTTTGACCATGCTCATATTAAACTCTTCCCTTATGATACTCTCAAATTCTATTACCTTTTCTATATGGAGACTCAGCACCTAGATAACTTCAATACATTCTGGTTATGTGTACTTACTCTAGTTGATCTTTCAATACGGCTTTGTAAAAAAAGGAAATTTTGTCATGGGTTTGAAGCTTATTCCTTACAGTATTGTACCAAACAATTTGGTCTCTATGAGGGTATACCAATGCCAATTGCCTATTCCATGGAGTATCCTCTAACGAATAGAAGAAGTATAACTTTCATAAGAATGAGTCCTTTGTCTATTGCTCTCAAATAACTACGACAACACAAAGTCAATTTTCTCTAAATTTTAAAGATTTTCCAATTTTTCTAGGAGTTATAGCAAAATATATTAGCTAATGGGTCTCTTTCACATTTGAGAGCCCATATGAGGAAGCCACCAAGACTGTTTTCAATCACATAAAGCAATGTCATCCCTAGTCAACTGAAGCAACTAAGAAAGGCAAAGTAGTGCTGGAATATCCTCTTGAGCTTGACTCTTCAATTGTATCAGCAACACTTAGGATTAGGGCTTTAGAAGGGATTAATGCTTATAAATTCTATCAGAACAAGAGGGTCCAAAATAGGAAAATCTAAGAGAGAATCCAAAATTAGAGCAAGAAGTTCTAGAAGAAGAAGAAGAAGAAGAATAGGAGGAGAAAGAATTTGGAGAAAAGTTAATCAGGAACTGACCTAGAGTTGCTAAATGTATATTCAATTTATCTCCTTTAGCTCTGCTACACTAGTGCTAACTCTGCTTCCTTTATTGTCTAGATACACCTAATTCTTCACTATACATGAAGATGAAGATAGGCTTGGCGTTATAATGTCTCATCTCAAGCAAAAGAATGATGCTTTTCCCCTTTTGATGGGGAAACAGCCTCGTCTAATTGTTGAAGATCTTACCTTAGTTTCAGTTGATGATTATCTCGTTTCTCCAAATGAACTGGATAACTTTGATAGTCCACTAAAGGCCACAATAGAAGATTTCTAAGGTATAGAAGTCCACCTTTTGACTCTTGAGAATGCTGGAGTTGTGCTTACTCTCATTCTCCTAGCAATTCATGGCAAGTGTTTTTTTTTTTTTTTGTCATGTCCTTATTTGTTTACTCTACCTTTAGGCGTTGACATTATTTCGAAACAACAACTGTTGATGCACCCACCAATGGCAAGGACTTACTCCAGCATATTTTTGCTCAGCCTTTGATCAAAGACATTGTTATGCATCCTAGTATGTATGAGGCCTCCTTATTCTATTTAGTGAATGGTCTAACTCTGATGTTAACTTTTCTAAATATGACAATGTCTACCTCTCAGTCCTCACTAATCATTGCATTTTTAACAACTAATGTCACCCCGCCACAAGCTCTTTCTTCTATTCCTGTTAAGTCATATATCCATAAGAAGAACAAGACTCGTCCAGTTAATTAAGCTAATTCTATTAGTGCTCTAGATGAAGCCGTTCATGTCCTAACCGCTAATGATTTGACCCTAGGAGTTTCCTTAGAAATGGTCAAACTCGATAATCTGATGGACAGGTTGGCACAATTTATGTTTCTCTTAAATGGTGGTATATTTATGATAATGAACAACAAGCCTACCCTTTCTCAGCTCAAGTTAAGGTTGAAGGATTTCTACAATAGGTCTTCATCTATTTTTGATACGTATTGCCAGAACTAGACATGATTGGCAGAATTAACTATACCCCAAGAGACATTTTTTTTAGTCAAGTAATCAAGTGAAAGAGAAGAAGAATAAGTAAAAGAAGATCATCAATTTCTACAAGCTACCATGAATGATATTGCTAACCTTGAAAGGAATGAGTACAATCTCAAGAAACAAAAGGCGGTGATTGAAGGGAGATTGGGGGAAGTTCGACAAAAGCTGGAAACCAAGTTCAATGGAAGATCCCAAAGTAAAGATTGATTGCACAAATCTATAACTGTCCTTAAAGGGATGAAGGTAGAAGATTATGCTCATCAAAAGCAGTTAAATTCAAAATGCCGTCATATTATAAATGAATATATAAACAGAACCTTGGTTTCGATCAACTTATGTATAATCTTCAATAAGATGTAAAATCTTTCTTGCACCTAAAGTCTTCAGAATGAAATTATTTAACCGACACTTCATTTAAAATTTTACTTTGAAATGCCTTCATTCTTAACTTCCTCCATTGTGCGCCAAACAAAATTATGGCGGGACCTTCAAAGGTCACGAACTCATCCACGTCCCCCAAACATAGGATAATGGGCTAAGTTAGTTACTCTCAAAGCCTATTTATACTCAGTGGTCCTGTTCTTTTACCAACACTTTTGTTTACACATAATGGCAGACTGTTCTCAAAATTCCATAGGTGTTGAGGTGATCTCACATTTATTATGCTTAGATGCACTCCATGTCCATGAGGAAAGGGGAAAGTTCTCGTTAATATTTATGGACCAAAATATTGAGATTGGCTATATTACATTGGGTCATCCTCTTAAGCTCTTGTCTCCTCTGTCTTTCCTTGCGGAATGTTTTCCTTGCCATTATGAAGAAATTCTACCAATACATCGACCTTCGATATTTGTTTTTGCTCGATCAACCCCTAATTGTCGCTTCTACTCATATCCTTCTTTTGAGGCAAAAGATCTCTTCAAGTGCCATAAATTGGTATAAATGTACACTTAAGTGCCACATTTTAAGAAAAGTGGGACACTTGAGTACCACTTTCGGTGAAGCCGGCTAGAAATCATACATAGCAATTAAATATTAATATTTCTCGCTAAGGTGGCTCGCCGGAGAGTTGAGTTAGCTCTAATTCACCCAAAACGATGTCGTTTCAGGTATTGGCCAAAATAGAGCCCTTAAATCGGCCAAAACGACGTCATTTTGGAATAATTTGATATTTAATATAATATAAAAATTAACTAAATTAAATTTAAAACAAAATAATAATATAATATTTATTTATTTTAAAAAAACGGAGGAGGAGGAAGGCAGCCGGCGGCTGAGGGCTAAGCCCTCGTCGCCGCCGCTTCCCCGCCATCGCCGGAAGGTGGGGGAGGGTCGGCTGGGGCCGTCGAGCCTTGGCCGAGCAGGGATCGATGGCCCCAGCCCTCGCCGCCAGTTGTCTCCCTTCTCCTCCTTCGCCCCCTTTTTTCTTCCTCCTCCTCAGTTGCCGGGTGCTTCCCCTTGTTGGAGAAAACTTCCTTATTTGTTTTGAAGCTGACAAAATGTTTTCATCAGTCTAATCTGAAGACTTGCAGACTCTTTTGTCAAAGTCTAAAGACCGCCGGATCGCCAAACTCAAGATTCAAAGTCTGCCCTCATTGACATTTTGTAGACCGTCGAAGAAGACTTATCCATAATCAAGTATTTCTTTAAGGATTTGATTCGATCGACTAAAGAAGATCTCACGGCTGGAGATAGCATCTTGGAATATATTATTCGTCTTGAAATTAATTCGAGTAATTTGGATCCGTTGTATGGCGAAACATACTTGGAAGGTTCTGCTTATGGAAACCTAAATCCTGATTGTATGGGTGAGCAGGATTGGTGGGCTATCGTCATATTCCTTAAATAACTCGAGATCTCCCTAATTGATTATGTCCAATGGGTAGATTGAAAGAACTCATTTGGAAAGTGCCAATGGTTATGAAGGCATGGAGGAGTATATAAGGAAGACACTCTAGTTATTTGAGTGTGTGCGCAATAGATAAATTCCAAAGTATGAAGCTCCTTGTTCTTTGCTGGTTCAATTGTTGAGTGTAAACTTGTACTCAAAAGAGAGTTTATATATTTGTGAGACCTTGAGGAAATGTAACAGAGTCTCTACACTGTGGAATCAATAACGTGATACTGTAACGACTCTTTTGATTCATAGTGAAATCCAGCCGGTGGGCTGTCAATGCGGAAGAGTAAACGTAGACTTGGATTAAGTCAAATCACTATAAATCTTGTATTCTTATTCTCTTCCCTAAACTCATTTACTTTGTTCGTAACTTTATTTAATTGTTAGAGCCTCTTTTCTTTTTCAAAGTCTACTATTAAACAGACTCGGGCTAAAAATAAAGTTTTACAAAAAAAATTATTTTCGCACCTATTCACCTCCTCTAGGTGCTCGTACTAGCATTTACAATTGGTATCAGAGCCTGTGTACTCATTTAAATTGAAGTATTTTTATTTCAGAGTTAATGATCTATGGCTAGTATGTTGGCTCCGGGTTTGGTTAAAAGGCAAAGCAACACCAAACCACCTTACTTTGATGGGAAGGAATACGTATATGAAAAAACAAGATGAAGGCATTCCTAAGATCGAAAGACCCTCTCGAATGGGATGTGGCAGATAAATGAATCATTCCTAAAACTAGGGGTGAGCGGTTCCCGATTCCTTACAGGTTCCGCTTGGAACACGGAACCTACCCTCGGGTACGGGTTCCTCATTTTGGGAACTGGAACCTACCCGTGAGAATCAAGAACACGGAACCTACCCTATCACGGGTTCGAGGTCGGTTCCAGGTTCCAACAGGTTCCAACGGGTTCTTTTTTTTTTTCATTTTTAGTTTTAAAAAAATGCTTCTATTGGAACTTACCGAATGATTAATTAGCCAAGCTATATTCCCTTTATTTGTGGCATCGATTACAAGTTCTTCTTGATCTTGAAGAGCTGCACAATGTCTCGGCATGTTTAGAAGACAAGCGACGGATAATGCAGATCATGATTTCAATGCTAATCAATGAACACGATGAGCCAAAGAGACAAAGCTTTGGGAGGGAAAATCATGAAGAAACACACTTCCTAAACTCCACTCTTTATGGTAATGAAAAAACGAAAAACATTTGAGAATATAAATCGCTGTACTTGTCTCTTTTTATCATGTCCTCCATTTCCAAGAATAAATGAAAAGTACAATGACAAATACAGCATTTCCGTCCAACTAAAGCATAACATGCAAATAATGAGGTAGTTTTCGGGAGAAGGTACCATTTCTCCTTCCTGAATATTTCTTCGAGCAAAGGGTCCCCATCCATGTATACCAGATTTACTGAAACATATTCGATGCTTTTCTGTCCTCTGAAACAGTAATTTAATATTAGCCATTATGAAAGACACATCAAGCAAAATGCGATGATAAAAATTGGAGGAGCAAACGTACTTGTTAATGACCATGACATAGTTATAATCAACCTCTTGGCTGTCGAACCTTCTGCATAATCATCCAAGTAAAATCATATTTTTCCAGGACAAGGCAGCATGCACCATATAGTTTTTAGTCAATGGATCATAGTTGTTAAATCTTCTAGGCAATAGACTTAACAAAACAGCTCTGGACATGAGATTGAAGCAGAGAATTAAAACATGTAGACAAGGGGAACCAATCTAACCTATGATCGGCGCAATATATCAACTTCTTTGTTATTTGACTCCCGCTCTTCTCCAGGCAGTGTAACTGAAAACAAAGATATAGAATCAGTGTAAACTTACATGAGTATCTATCTAACATATCCTTCCTTGAAATCAACGCCAAAGAAAATAGAAAGAAAGCAAGAGCGGCGTCGAATAGATTAAAAAAATCCAGCTCAAGAAATTCTACCAATGTTAGTTCTGATAAAAGTCATGAAAATATTATATATCTATATAAGGACTTACTTCCATGCTGTGTCCTGCTCTTGCAGCACACATAACTTGAAAATAAGTAGGACATCTGCTGCATTGAGTGCGGGAACCATGAGTCTGCTTACATATTACACAACTCTGCACCACAAGCAAAGAAAAGCATTTGAAAAGAAGCACTGAGCATCTAGAAGTTAATGGCAAATAAACTAAGCAAGTAGACAACAAACAAAATCAACATCAAACTCAAATACTCAACTGAACAAGAAGCTGCTATAAAGCTATTATGAAATCAGGTTCTCCTCTATTGCTAAATGCTTTTATCATTCCCACAATAAGTACAATCCACCACATCAAAGAAACAACAATCTTCAAAACTGTAAATCTAAATAAGTATGGATTACCTTCAAAAAAGAAGTTGGAGGAATTCTAAGTACTCCAGTGGCTGGTTCCATTTTCTCATGATTCGAAAGCCAACTTCGGGGCAAAACCACGCGCATGTGACATGAACCCGGAGCGGCTCGATATCCGTTGGCTTCAAAGCACCCCTTAGAGACCAGCATTTAAGCCGGTCAAAATAATTTCAAGCAAGAAAATACTAACTCACACAACACCAAGACATAGATTTAGAGCAAAAGTCGGACAAGTTTGTGATAATGAATTTCATATGATACGGCTTCCTCAAAATCCCAATAGTAATATTTCTAAAAAATCAAAAGTGATATATCTAATATCGTCACCATGAACGTCAAATAATTTAAAAGTATAAGAAACAACATATGAGGACAAAAGCACCTCCTCCCATGAAAACACCTCAGAACCCTAGCTTGGTGCGGCACCGGTGCTGCGCTTCGCGTTGTACCTGAACGATTTCGGCGACAAAAATTAGGCCACAAAAAAATAAAATAAAATAAGAAGACAGCTTTTTTGGAGACAAAACGTGAAGGAATTGGATATGAACCGATGGTGTTGTCGGTCCGCATGCGAATCCGGTGAGGGATGGGCCTGTTACGCCTCATCTTCTTCACCAGCTTCTTCTTGATCGCGACGGCGAGCACGCGGCGACGGTGGCGCGACGGCGACGAGGGCACGAGTCTCACAGCACCAACGGCGGCATGAACGGCGCACCGAAGACGGCGGCAGCCGCGGCTCAACCCACGGCCAAGGGGAAGAACTCGGTTCGGGTGGAGGTGGTGACGGTTCGGAGCAACGATGGCTCGGACGGCTTAGCAAGCGGCAGCAAGAGGTGGTGATGGTGGCTTAGGGACGGCGGCGGTGCCTCACGGTGGCGCGGACGGCAAGACAGCTCGTCGGGCTCAACGGTGAGACGGCTTGTTGGACGAGCGGTGGGTGGTGGGGTTCGGTGGCCAAGAGGTGGTAGTGAGTAGGGCGTGGGGCGGCGGTGTGGTGGTGGGTGAAGCAGCAACCGGCGAGAGGAAGGAAGAAGAAGAAGAAGAGGTGGGGGGTTCGGCCGAGAGAAGGGGAAAGAGAAGAGAGAGAGAGAGAGAGAGAGAGAGGAAAAAAAAAAGTGGGGGCGGAAGTGACGTGAGGAGGAAAAAGTGGAGAAAAAGAGAGAGAAAAAGAAAGGAAAGGGGGGAAAGTTGAATAGAAGGGCGGGGGAAGGGGGAATCGCGTGGAAGGAATTAGGGTTTTTTTTTTTAACTTTGCCGCCGGTTCCGGTTCCTCAGGTTCCGGTTCCTATGGGAACCATAGGAACCGGGAACCATCGGTTCTGGAAAAAGAGAGCGGGGCGGAACCGGTCCCCTTAGAAGCAGGGAACCGGAACCGGTCTCCTTAGAACCGGGAACCGAATCGGAACCTCCTCCGGTTCGGTTCCGATTCCCGGTTCTACCCGGAACCACGCTCACCCCTACCTAAAACTACAACAGTCTCGGAAAGGGGAAAAGAAACTGTTGAGCCTAGTGAGATGACTCAAGAAAAGATAACCAAAAGACAAACTCTTGATGCAAAAGCAATTTATTCCTTATATTGTGCATTATCTCCCACTGAATATAACAGAATACCTTAGTGTAAAACAACTAAAGAAGTCTGGAATAGACTGCATATCACCTATGAAGGAACCGATTGAGTGAAAGAAACCAAAATCAATATTCTACTCAATCAATATGAAGCATTCAAGATGAAATCAGGAGAATCTATCACTGACATGTTTAGTCGTTTTACAGAAATTATGAATGGTCTTGAGTATCAAGGTCAACCAATCTCTAGACCCATGAAGGTTAACAAATTACTGCGTGGACTTTCCAAATATTAGAATCACGTAAAGACTTCAATAAGGGAGACACAAAGGATCATGCCACTCTCTGTTGACGAATTGGTTGGCACTCTTCAATCTTATGAAGTGGAGCAAATCAATGAAGATGAAGATTCCAAAGGTGAAAAATCTATTGCATTAAAATCTAGTGATGATTCTGATGTTACAGATTCTGAAGACGATATGGATGATGAAGAGCTTGCTCTCATGATAAGAAGGTTCAGAAAACTGAACAAAGAAGATTCAATTGGAAGAAACAAAATTCTCAAAAGTTTCAAAATAAATCAGCTAAGGATGATGAATCCAATAAATATGTGATCTATTTTGAATGTAAGAAAAATGGACACATCAACCAACTGTCCCTTACTGAAGAAAAAGAAAGAAAAAGTTGAGAAATATAGAAAAGCTCTCAAAGCAGAAACTTGGAGTGATACCGAATATGAAGAGAGTGATGATAATTATGCTAATATTTGTCTAATAGCACAATCAGAATCAAATTTAGACTTTGAGACAGACTCAGACTTAGATAGTGAAATTGAGGTAAGTAATTTAAAAATTCCTACTAAAGTCTCTAAATATATCGATGAATTGTGTCTTAGTCTCAAAACCTCTCTTAAGAGAATTTCTGAACTAAAAAGGGGAAATTTTGCACTGAAGTAATAGGAGATTGTTTGGAAAGAAAATGTCGAAAATTGAGATAAAAGTGTTATTACCTTGAAAGAAAATGTAGACTCTCTTTCAAAAGAAAATACACTTTTGAAAAATGATATTTCAAGTATTTCAAAAGGGTTTTCTATAAGATCTGAGAAATTAGAAAAGATTCTTTCAGCGGAAAAACCTTACTTTAACAAATCAGGCTTGTGAATGACTACTAAAACCATCCCTCTAATTGACTTTCCAAAAGTAAAGGAAATAATTAAACAAAGACCTACAAAAAACTTTTATAAAAATTATTTTCAAAAAGTCTTTGTAAAACCTGTAGGCCATAGTGCTCTTAAATGTTTTAAGTGCAACAACTCAGAACATTTTGAGAAAGAATGTCCTATGGTTTGGAAACCTATTAAGAAAGTTTGGGCCAAGACCGTATATTGCACTAACTCCATTGGACCTAAGAAAGTATGGGTACCAAAGAAAGCTTGAGTTTCTTTTTTAAATGCAAGTCACTATCAAGAAAAAGGTCAAATGGTACTTGGATAGTGGATGATCAAGACAAATGACAGGAGACTCAAGTTGTTTCATAAAACTTAGGCAAGTTAATGGTGGAAAAGTTTTTTTTTTTTTTGGTGGAAATAGCAAAGGCAAAATTGTCGAATGCGGAACTGTGGACGATGAAGAGCTTGCTCTCATGATAAGAAGGTTCAGAAAACTGAACATAAATGGGAGAAAATTCAATCCAAAGACACAAAGTTCTCAAAAGCTACAAAATAAATCAGTTGAGGATGATGAATCCAACAAGGATGTAGTCTACTTTGAATGCAAGAAAAAGGGACACATCAGACCCAACTATCTCTTGCTAAAGAGAAAGAAAGGAAAAGCTGAGAAATATCGAAAGGCACTTAAAGTAGAAACTTGGAGTGATACCGAGTGTGAAGAAAGTGATGATGATTATGCCAATATTTGTCTCATGGCACACTCAGAATCAAATTTAGACTCTGAGATAGACTCAGATTCAGACAGTGAAATCGAGGTAAGTAATTTAAAAATTCCTACTAAAGTTTTTAAATATATTGATGAATTGTGTCTTAGTCTCAAAACCTCTCTCAAGAGGATTTCTGAAACTCAAAAGGGAAAATTCTGCACTAAAGTAACAGGAAATTGTTTGGAAAAAAAAGATCGAAAGTTTAGACAAAAGTGTTACTACTTTAAAAGAAAATACAAACAATCTTTCAAAAGAAAATGCATTCTTGAAGAATGATATCTCAACCATTTCTAAAAGGTTTTCTATAGGATCTGAGAAATTGGAAAAAATTCTTTTAGCACAAAGACCTTACTTCAACAAATCAGGTTTGGGAATGACTGCTGAAACCATTCCTCTAATTGATTTTCCTAAGGTAAAGGAAAGAATTAAACAAAGACCTACAAAAGATTCTTACAAAAATCATTTCCAAAAAGTTTTTGTAAAACCTGTAGGCCGCAGTACTCTTAAATGTTCTAAATGCAATAGCTTAGATCACTTTGAGAAAGAATGTCCTATGGTTTGGAAACCTGTTAAGAAAGTATGGGCAAAGACCGTATATTACACTAACACCAATGGACCCAAAAAAATATGGGTACCAAAGAAAGTTTGAGTTTCTTTTCTAAATGTAGGTCACTATCAACAAAAATGTTAAATGGTACTTAGATAGTTGATGCTCGAGACATATGACATGAGACTCAAAATGCTTCATAAAGTTTATGCAAGTTAATGGTGGAAAAGTTTCTTTTGGAGGAAATAGCAAAGGCAGAATTGTAGGATACGGAACTGTAAAGATTGAAAGCCTCACGATCAATAATGTTTCCTTAGTGGAAGGACTCAACTACAACTTGCTAAGTATCAGCCAGCTGTGCGACACCGGTTTCAAAATTAACTTTCAAGAAGGAATATGTTTAGGAACTAGTAAAGACTCCTCTAAGACTTTCACGGGGCGAAGACATGGGAATATCTACCTCTTGGATATCAAACCAGATAAAGCCCAATGTCTAATCTCAATTCAAGAGGAAACAAACTTATGGTACAGAAAACTTGGGCACATCACCATGAAGCAAATAGCCAAGATCTCTTCAAAGAAGCTTGTTCGTGGACTACCCAAACTAACATACCAAAAGTCTGATCTATGCACACCATGCGTGTTGGGAAAACATGTAAGAAATTCATTCAAACCAATAAATCAAGTATCCACTAATCGTGTACTGTAACTCTTACATATGGATCTCTTTGGACCAACCAGAACTCAGAGCATTGGAGGTAAGAAATACTACCTAGTAATTGTGGATGATTATTCGCGATTCACTTCGGTATATTTCTTGGCAGGTAAGTCTGAAACATTTTCTTATTTTATAAAATTTGCTAAGAAAGTCCAAAATGAGAAAGGGTATGTTATTTCAAGTATACGAACAGACCATGGAGGTGAATTTGAAAATCAAAACTTTGCTAAATTCTGTGATGAATCTGGCTTTCAGCATGTGTTCTCGTCACCATATACTCCAGAGCAAAATAGAGTTGTGGAAAGAAAGAATAGATTGCTGCAGGAAATAGCTAGAACTCTTTTAATTGAAAGTAACATTTCTTCTCGTTTTTAGGCTGAAGCAGTTTCTACAGCATGTTATATTATTAATAGAGTCTTTTTAAGGCATATTCTAGAGAAAACTCCTTATGAGTTATTCAAAGAAAAGAAGCCAATTGTTTCGTATTTTCATGTGTTTTGATGCAAATGTTTTATATTGAAAAATGCAAATAATCAAATTGGTAAGTTTGAAGAAAAATCATATGAAGGTATTTTCCTTGGATACTCAATCACAAGCAAAGCTTACAAAATATACAACAAAAAGACTCAATCTGTGGAGGAATCGATGAATATCAAATTTCAAGACTTTATGCAAAATCAATCGATTCAGACTCAACTTAAAGAATATGAACCTGCTCCAGACTCTACAAAGTCTAAATCTCCAGAAGTACTCAGACTTTAGAAGACCAACAACAAATGATCGTCGAAGATTCAAATGAAGGAAATGATCAACAGTCTGATAAATCAATCGACAACTGGAAGCACAAGTCTAGTCATCCTAAAGATCTCATTATTGATGATATTAATGAAGGAATTCGCACAAGATCCAAAAGGCGTGAAGAGTCTAGTGTTGTGGCTCTTATTTCTGAAATAGAACCCAAAAGTATAAAAGAAGCTTTAACTGATGAAAGTTGGATTGAAGCTATGCAAGAAGAATTCAGGCAATTCAGTATCAATGATGTCTGGGAATTGACTCCTAAACCGAAAGATAAATCCATCATTAGAACTAAATGGGTTTTCAGGAACAAGATAAACGAGAAAGGAAAAGTCGTAAGAAACAAAGCAAGACTCATGACCAACGGATATACGGAAGAAAAAGGAATGGACTATGATGAGACTTACGCACCAGTAGCAAGGTTAGAAGCAATTAAATTATTACTTGCTTTTGCTTGTTATAAGAATTTCAGGTTATTCCAAATGGACGTCAAAAGCACTTTCCTAAATGGATTTATCAAAGAGGAAGTCTATGTGGAACAACCTCCCAGTTTTAAAGACCCAATGAAACCTGACTCTGTATTCAGACTAAAAAAGACGCTATACGATTTAAAGCAAGTACCTCAAGCTTGGTATGACAGAATAAGTAAGTTTTTAATTCAAAATGGCTTTGTTAAAGATAAAGTAGATACTACACTGTTTATCAAAAGAGAAAGCAAAAGTTTTTTACTTGTTCAAATTTATGTTGATGATATTATTTTTAGATCTTCTAATGAAAATCTGTGCTGGAAATTTTCTAAGTCTATGTAGGATGAATTTGAAATGAGCATGGTGGGTGAACTTACCTTTTTTCTCGAGCTTCAAGTGAAACAACTAAAGGAGGGAACTTTTATTCACCAAGAAAAATATGTTAAAGAACTTGTCAAAAAGTTTGGACTGGAGAATTGCAAAAAGACTGATATACCAATGTCAAGTTCCTTGAAGCTGGACAAAAATAAAGGAGGAAAGAAAGTTGACCAGAAACTATACAGGAGCATTATTGGTTCACTTCTTTATCTTACTACTTCTAGACCTGACATTCTGTTTAGTGTTTGTATTTGTGCCAGATTTCAATCAGACCCCAAAAAATCTCACTTAAGTGCTGCAAACCGCATCATCAAATACGTTGCATCTACTTCTAATCTTGGTCTCTGATATTCTAAAGAAAGAGACTTTACTCTTCTTGGATATTTAGACGCAGACCCAGCAGGATGCAGAGTTAATAGAAAAAGCACCTTGGGCACTTGTCAACTACTTGGTAACAGGACAGTATTTTAGTTTTCAAGGAAGCAAAGTACCGTAACCCTTTCTACAGCAGAAGCAAAGTATGTAGCTCTTGGAAGTTGTTCATAAATTATGTGGATAAAACAATAGTTAAGAGACTTTGGATTGAAGATTCATGCACTGAGATCAAATATAACAACACCAGCGCAATCAATCTCACCAAGAATCCAATCCTTCATTCAAGAGTAAAGCATTTAGAGATTCGACATCATTTCATTAGAGATCATGTTCAAAATGAAGAAGTCTCGATTCAGTTTATTGATTCAAAGAGTCAACTGGCGAACATTTTTACAAAGCCTTTAGAGAAAAATCAATTTGAAGTTATTCATTCCAAACTCGATATCTTAAAGTCTGAGGAAGTTTAGATTCAGGGCTAAAAGTCTAAAGACACTCAGACTCAGACAATCAAGATTTACGACTATAAGTTATTTCTATTTTAGAAATTTATCTCTCGGATAAAATCTCAAAAAGGTACGATCATCTATTAATCCGTAATTGATTGATGTTATATTCCCCAGTTTTCGTGATTATTGCAATCATTCCTTTTCGAAAAAGAAGTTATTTTTGAAATGACGGTTATCTATTTTTTCTTCAAAAAGGCAGTTATTTTTTGAAAAGGTATATTTATTTTTCCTTTTACGTCGTTCCGTATGCCCTCGCTTCAATTGCTTTATTTATTGTTGGTTCTTCTCGATTTACACACAAAACCCTAAGAAAGCACAGATCTTCAACTTCTCTTTTCTTCTCTTGTTTAATCCTCGAAAAGTTTTCACCTTTCTTGCAAAACAAGCTTGGAATCTCTCAAAAACTGTGAAGAATGTCGTCTCAAAGAAAGTCTTTGAGGATCGCAAACATGGGACCACAGCAAATGTGTGAGGGTCCTATGCATTTTGACCTCACTGAGGAAGAGGAATCTCCTAGACAGCAGCAGAGCCCACAACATTCTCAGCAACATCCATCCCCTCCATCTAGACCTCAGAATATTGATCATCGAACAGAGGAAGAAATCATTGAATATGCAGAACCCGTAAGAACTCAAAAGCCCGCTTTTATTTTTAAGCTTTATTGTGCTTTGAAGAAGGGCGGTACTCCTTTGAACTATATTGATGAATTTTTGAAAGAAAAATGGTATCAAAATGAAACCCATTGTTTACGCACAATGGAACAATTGGGAATTGCTCATGCGGGGTCAGCAGAAGAAGCATTTGCAAATATCCCAAGCGATCCACGTGTTGGAGGGCTGAGTCAACCTGATGGGAATGATGATGATAAGATGTACACTCATTTTAAGCCTAGAATGGGTGTTGCGGCGAACATCCGAAACGAAAGGACAGATTTATTTCGCTCGGAGGAACATAAGCAAATATACTCTAAGTTGCTAAAGCGTGGTGTGATTAACCTTAGAAGTGTGGACTTTGATTTTCTTGATTCTCTTAATGTTAAGCTATGAGAGAAATTCAATCTTCTTCAACTAGAACGATTTTGTTCTAAAACGATAGAGGTTCATGCTAAACTCACTACTTACTTCTATTATAATCTAAGTTGCTTGGATGCGAATAGATTCTCTTTCAGTGTTCAAGATCAGGACTATGTAGTTGACATGGATACATTGACTGATGTGATTGGGGTTGAAAGAGGGAAATTCCAACCAATCAGTGTATCTATTGGACGTGCGACGGTAGAGCTTGTTCGGGATGGAATGGCGAAAGGAAAAATTTCATATTTGAGGATGAATGCCTCAAATATTTTACTTCACAAAATAGTGATCAACTGTCTCGGACCCAAATCGACTTCAAGACCGATGTTTCAAACTCGGAGGCAAAGCTAATGTATGCCATTAACGCTGGCAAAAAATTCTCTTTTCTACACACTATCATGTTCCGCATGTACAGAACAATGGTGAAAAACAAGAGCCAACTTCCTTACTCAACACTTGTCACTAAGTTATTCAGACATTTGAACATTTAGCCGCCTAGGATTTTATGTGTTCGAACATGCGATCAAATAGTGGTGGAACTGAAAATGGTTTCCAAAATGCATCTAAAAGAACTTAACAAGGCTTTGGAGCAATTCAAGGAGAAAACCCCTGTCAAGACTCACCCAGTATTTTCGAATGCAAAACGGAAAAGGAAGGAGCCCATGGTTGCTCCATCCAAGAAAAGAAGAGTACTCATCTTGGAGGATGAAGAGGATGAGGATGATATCACAATTTCTGCTCTTGCATTGAAAAACTTAAGTCATTCTGTTCCAGACACAGAGGAGAGACAGGATCAAGACAAGGAAGAAATTGAACAGAGGAGTGGAGAGAGAGAATCAATGGAGAAAGAAGCAGAGGAAGAAAGGATTGTGGAAGAAGAAGAAAAGGGCAGAGGTGAAAAAGAGGAAACAAAGCATGAAGAGTACTTCTCACGCTTTGATGGCAATGAAATAGGGGGACATGCTAAGAAAAGAGGTACATCTTCAATTGCTGCTACAAGTGAAGAAGTTAGTCGTTCACCTGCAGATCCAGAAGACATCTATGCCTCTCAATTCCCTGAGAAAGGCCATGAGGTTTCATCGCCAAATCTGAGTGATCATGCGACTTGCCATCATCTACCAATACACCTTACGATCATGCGAAGCGTACTAAAGCGATAATTCAACGAGACTTTCGCGAGTGCTTGATGTTCTTATGGAAATGCGAGGCCAAATTTATGCTCGAGATGCGAAGTTCGGAACTTGCAGAATGCGGGTCAAGCTTCTTGGTTTCTTTGCGTGATCAAATTCATGCCCTTGCTCTTCAAGTTCAAGCAAATGCCAAGGGTGAAGATGTGGCTTAAGCGAAGGAGGATTTGAAAAAGCTGGAAGAGATTGTCTAGTCAATGGGAGATTTCTAGCTTGTTCGTGTTCCAAAGCAACCCTAGTTCCATTCTCTTTTTGTCTCTACCTTTTTAATGCTTTGACAAAAAGGGAGAGATGTTGTGCAGATTTGAGATTTGAGATTTAACTCTTGACTTTTTTTGATTGACTTTACTTTTGTGTTTGGCTGTTTGGTTGTGACTGGATTTGAATTTGGATTGTTTGATCGTTTGTCTATTTTAAGCACTATTAGTATTTCATGGCAAAGAAAGTTGCTCATTTACAGGACTAACTTATTTCCTATTAATGCAGATTTTAATATTATCTTTACTAAGCCAATTATCTTTTGTGAGATATCCATGTTTGCTTAAGTATTGTTTTGCAAGTCAAAGATATCCAAATGCAGGAAACTTTTGTCACCATTAAAAAGGGGAGATTGTTGGAGAAAACTGCCTTGAGTATTTTGAAGTTGACAAAACGTTTCCATCGAGTCTATTCTAAAGACTTGCAGACTCTTTCATCAAAGTCTGAAGACCGCCGGACCGCCAAACTCAAGACTCAAAGTCTATCCTCATTGACAGTTTCTAGACCGTCGAAGAAGACTTATCCAGAACTGAGTATTTCATTAAGGATTTGATTCTATCGACTGAAGAAGATCTATTGGCTAGATATAGCATGTCGGAATTCATTATTCAAATTGAGATTGATTCGGGGATTTTGGATCCGTTGATTGGTGAAGTATACTTGGAATGTTCTACTTATGGAAACCTAGATCCTGATTGTATAGGCGAGCAAAATTGGTGGGCTATCGTCATATTCCTTAAATAACTCGAAATCTCCCTAATTGATTTTGTCCAACAGGTAGATTGGAAGAACTCATTTGGTAAGTGCTAACGGGTGTGATGGCATGAAGAAGTGTATAAGGAAAACGTTCCGATTATTCGAATGTGTCAGTGATAGAAGAATTCTAAAGTCGAAACTCCTTGTTCTTTGTCAATTCAATTGTTGAGTGAAAACTTATACTCAAAGAGAGTTTATACTTCTGTGAGACCTTGAGGAAATGTAGCAGAGTCTCTACACTGTGGAATCAAGGAAAAGTTATACTGTAACAACTCTTTTGATTCTTAGTGAAATCCAGCCGGTAGGCTGTCAGTGTGAAAGAGTAGACGTAGGCTTGGATTAAGCCAAATCACTATAAACCTTGTGTTCTTATTTTCTTCTTTAAGCTCTTTTACTTTGATCTTAATTCTATTTGATTATTAGAGTCTAATTTCCTTTTCATAATTTATTGAGTTCATTCAAAAGTAAAATTATTTAGTTTTCTCTGGAAAATTTGTTTTCGCACATATTCACCCCCTCTAGGTACTCGTACTAGTTTTCATAACATGTTCAAAGGTTGGGATCTTAAAGCCAATCCCAAGTATGCCAATGTAGCAATATCCCCTGCAAAGTCACACGCTATTCATTCTATTCTTAAAACACCCTAGTTGAATAGCCACTATGCTTGAAGAGTTGGATCTTGTTTCCAATCATCGCTCGATGAATGTGGTTCACTATAATTGGGTGTACAAAGCAAAGTCATATGTAGATGGTTCACTTGATTGATTGAAAGCCGAACTTGTTAAAAAGGGCTTCCATCAAGATGAGGGTGTTGACTTCCTAGGAACTTCAGGTCGTAGTCACACAAGCCATAATTCGCATTGCTATTATTCAAAATTGGGAAATTCACCAATTAGATGTCAAGAACGTCTTCCTACATGGCAATCTCACCATTCCTATTTATATGGGCTTCCACGATCCATCTCGTCTTGACCATGTTTGTTTACTCCAGCATGCATCAATGGCCCCCTTGTAAGGCTGATTGCCACTTCAATAGCTACTAAGTAGGCACCACTCAAACGTGGTGATAAGCTCCACACTAATCTATCTCATCTTTGAAGCATTATAAGCACTCTTCAATAATTTACCCTCACTTATCTAGATCTCTCGCTTGCAGTCAACATAGTTTGCCAACATATGCATACTCAATGGTTGCTCACTATTAGATGGTAAAATGTATTCTACGATATGTTCTTGATACTTTATATCTTGAGCTTCACATTTTTCTTGTAGCTCTCTCCATTTATTTGGCTTTATTGTTGTAGACTGAGTTACATGCAAACTCACATGGTGTTCTACCACTAGTTATTGTACTTTCCTCAGCTCAATTTGTATTTCAAGTGTGTCAAGAAACAACTTACTGTGGCTCACTTTGCAATGAAGGCTGAATATCGTGCTCTTGCTTCCACTGGCTGTTGAATTTACTTGCATTTTATACATAGTGCATGACATGAGGATCCACCAACGTTAACCTTTATTATTCTTGGACAACATGTCAACATTGTATATCACAACTAATCCAAATTTTCTTGCTTGGATAAAAGCACATTGAGATTGATTATCATTTTGTTCAAGAAAAGGTGCTTTTGGTTTCGTTGTAACTCGCTATGTTCCATCTTTCTTATGAGTGATATTTTCACCAAACCATTAACTCAAGATAGTTTTGTTGGATGACGAGCCAAACTTGGCCTTTAGTCCTCTCCATTGACTAGTTTGAAGGGGTGTATTGAAGTAACAAATCAAAAAGACAAAAAAAAAAAAAAAAAATTAAATGGTATATAGAGTCTTCAACAAATCAGTGTGAAGATAACGCGTTAAGTAGAACATCTTTTATTCAATTTCTACGTAGATCAAATATTTATCTATTATTTTTAACTTCTACTATAAGTATAGATGGTAATATCTCTATTTATACTGTACAACATATCAATGAAAAATATGCTTCATCAACTCGGTTTTTATCGACCCAAAGAAAAACAAACAAACAAAAAAAAACTCAATTATTTGTTTTCTTCAAAGGTTTTGGACGAGATTGAGACCTTACCTCATCCTCCATTGGAATGTTTGATTTAAGGCCATAATGAGGCATTAAGTGCCCATTGAGCGAGCTTGTCACCTCAGCTCCATCAGATGCAAGTAAGAAAGCTAAAAACTGGCGATTTGCCTAAGCCTATGACAATCCCTTGCAGACCAACAAAGTTTCCAAAATTTGTAATGGGCAATGGGAAATGACACCCAAACCCCCAGAGTGCCAAAATTTGGTACAAATAAACACTTAAGTGTCAAAAGTTACGAAAGTGACACTTAAATACCAAAATCGGAATAAAATAAACACTTAAGTGTCAATCCAGCCAAAACGCGACACGTCAATCGATTTTCGGCAAAGCAAGTGCAAAACGGTGTCATTTTGGTGCTACCTAGTAAAAAATTAATTAAATTAATTTTATTTAAAACATTTAAAAATACAAATACAAATATTAAAAAATTTAAAAAAAAAATTTTAAAAAAAAAAAAAAGGCGGCTAAGGGCTAAGGGCCGGCGACAAAAGCGGCCGCCTCCTTTTTTATTTTTATTTTTAAATTTAAATTTTTAAATATTTTAAATATTTGTATTTTTATTATTAAATGTTTTAAATAAATTTAATTTAATTAATTTTAATATTAATTTTTACCACGTCGGCACCAAAACGGCGTTGTTTTTGCATTGTCTAGCCACGTCGGCGTGCAAAACGACACCGTTTTGCACTTACTGCCAGAAATTGTGCACATCAATATTTTAGCCAGGATTTTGGCAAGATTAACTTAAGTGATTCATTTCTCTCCAATTTTGGCACTTAAGTGTCTCTTTTTGCACAACTTTTGGCACTTGATGCGTACTTTTGTCATGGGAAATTGAACATGTGACTTTCAACTTGCAAATTGGTGAGAGCTTGCATTTTGTGGTCTTGCTGTCAAGTAATATTTGGTTTCGTCAAAAACCTCTGCTTTATATACTACATACACGTAGCTCTACAACCACAGTCAAGCTCATTTTTGCAAGGATCAAATATCAAAAACTACACCCACCGAGTGGGCAGCGCAGGTGGTATTCACTCTCTCTCCGCAACGCTGCGGTCAAAAGTTCAAATCCCTCGTTGTCAACACGATTTAAGTAGAGGGCCTTGGTGGTGAGTTACTAGACTAGTCTCCCCGATGTTTTACGTCTAAATAGTGGCTTGCAATAATGTCCGACGGTGCCACCGGGCATTGGAGGGTGATGTGACCTCGTAGGGGTCTCCCGGCGTTCCTCGGTCACCAAAAAAAAGAAAAACAAAAACAAAAACTACAAAAGGGATCCATTTGTGCATCTCTTGTGGATCGGTAACTTTCAAGTCTCTTAATTTAAGAACTAGGCCTACGAATTAGGCATGCCGTGTCAACACTAGCCAATGGGCCAATGAGAAATGGATGTCATGTCACTAAGGGCATATCGCAACGTGATTGTTGAAATGTGCCTACTGAAATGATAAGACCTATCAGCTTTACCAAAACAAAAATGATAAGACCTATCAATGACTTTGGTATCTTCATTAAAATCTAGAGCATCACACTATCTAATGCCAAGTTGATACCTCCCTTATCTACCCTTTTGTCCAATAGCTAAATCTCATTTTCATGGGGATTTTCTTCCATATGTGCAGTGCATGTGCCATTACACTCACTTGTAAAGGTGATTGATTCTATGATAGATGGGTTTTTGACTTGAAATTTGGAACTTACATGATGGGTTGGCTCCCATTTTTGGATCTGAAACCAACCCTATGGACTTAAGAACTAGCCTAGAATTGAATCAGCCAATTTCATGATAGTTCCAAGGTTAATCCAACAGTTGGTTGAGGTCCTTTTTTTTCATTATATTATTTATACAATGATATGCGTGTGCCAAATATATAAATATTTTTTTCTAGTTGAGGATAATATGTCAAACATATTCAATTTCAATAAATATTTTTTATTTAAAAAAGAAGTGTACAAGAACTTACTAATTAGGAGTAAATAGGTTCAAAATGATTCGGTTCTAGGTTCTTCCCCAAAATTAGCCTTACAAATTACATGTTCCAAGTTCCTGAATAGAACTAGCCGATTAATGGTAAAGAATCGAGAACTATTAGGGTAATCTTTACACGAGTTAATAAATAGAAGTCCGATAGACATTATTACAGTAAGAAATGATTTCTTTAGAAAGTGGGCTGTGAGAAGTGCGAGGAGGTAAATAATAGAGTTTTCGATTAGTTCGCTTCAACTATTACTTCCCTTTTCGATTAGTTCGCTTCAACTATTACTTCCCTTTATTTCTATACCCACATTTAATGGGCAAGGCTAGTTTGGGTCAGTTCATAAGGGGCAGGTTCGATTCTTAGGGTCAGTTCGTTTCGTGAAAAATTGGTCATTTTGGAAAATATTTTCAGAAAGTCATTTTCTAGAAAATGACAATATTTTTATGGTGTTATTTAAAATCTAAAAATGTTTCAAAACATATTTTATAATGTTCAGTAAGGAAAATATTTTCTAAGACTTCACAACTTAGGCATGCATCACTTACTAACCTATAAATCCATCAAATATGAACTTGCCATTAAATTTAGGCAAACTTGTTTCATATCTTTATTTCCTCATTATTGTCAAACGCTCATCTACTCTAAAAAACATCCGTATGAATTTTAAAAAGAAGCAAAAGAGAAAAGAAGCAAAGTATGTACAGACCTAATGAAAATCTTCCAATTGAGTGACATGTTCTCCCCCTGCGTTTTTTTTTTTTTTTTGGTAATGGTAAGAATATATTGAGCTTTAACCAACTAAACAAAAGATGGCGCCAAAAACTTTCACTCATAGTGATGACAAGTCGGAAACAAGTGAAAGGGAACAAGTAAAAGAACAACAGCCGCTAACAAAGCAGCAAACAAAACAAAGAATAGCCTAACCCATAGGCAAAAGAATAGCAAAAGACCACCACCAAGGCAGTAAGAAAGAAGCACCAAAAATTGGCAACCTTTAAACAAGGAGATCCAAGGCATCTTAGCACCAACGAAGGCCAACCCACCGCCGAGCCGAAGATAGGAGGACCGACCAGCCTTATGAAAACACCAGCGAACGCCAACAAAATCTACCAATAGCAAAAAACACCAGGAAGAAAACCGACCCGAACCTCCAAAGTAGCAAAAGCCCGAGAAGGAAACGAGAGAACCGGTGCAA